>NC_074671.1:1728636-1834985 GCF_029448725.1 Salvelinus fontinalis
GGGTCCATTAACTACTGAATATACAGCAGCTACTCTTCCTGGGGTTCATTAACTACTGAATATACAGCAGCTACTCTTCCTGGGGTCCATTAACTACTGAATATACAGCAGCTACTCTTCCTGGGGTCCATTAACTACAGCAGCTACTCTTCCTGGGGTTCATTAACTACAGCAGCTACTCTTCCTGGGGTTCATTAACTACTGAATATACAGCAGCTACTCTTCCTGGGGTAAAACATAAAACATACAAATACATGGCAAAGATCAGAACAGTTATAGACAAAAACAACAGAAGATATTACAATAAATTCAAAATGTTTTTTTAATCAGAGTTATATATAGGAAAGACAACAAGTGACAATACTATTTCCACACTATTTATACTGTATATACACATATTCATATTGTTATATACAGTACAGTTAAATTAGAGTTTTAGAGAGAGGAGAGGCTATGTGATACAACATGGGTTTAAATCTAAGTAACCCACAGTACCAGTCTATACATAACTGAGTAACCTACAGTACCAGTCTATACATACCTGAGTAACCTAGAGTACCAGTCTATACATACCTGAGTAACCTAGAGTACCAGTCTATACATACCTGAGTAACCTAGAGTACCAGTCTATACATACCTGAGTAACCTAGAGTACCAGTCTATACATACCTGAGTAACCTAGAGTACCAGTCTATGCATACCTGAGTAACCTACAGTACCAGTCTATACATACCTGAGTAACCTAGAGTACCAGTCTATACATACCTGAGTAACATAGAGTACCAGTCTATACATACCTGAGTTACCTACAGTACCAGTCTATACATACCTGAGTAACCTACAGTACCAGTCTATGCATACCTGAGTAACCTAGAGTACCAGTCTATACATACCTGAGTGACCTACAGTACCAGTCTATACATACCTGAGTAACCTACAGTACCAGTCTATACATACCTGAGTAACCTACAGTACCAGTCTATACATACCTGAGTAACCTACAGTACCAGTCTATACATACCTGAGTAACCTAGAGTACCAGTCTATACATACCTGAGTTACCTACAGTACCAGTCTATACCTACCTGAGTAACCTACAGTACCAGTCTATACATACCTGAGTAACCTACAGTACCAGTCTATACATACCTGAGTAACCTACCGTACCAGTCTATACATACCTGAGTAACCTAGAGTACCAGTCTATACATACCTGAGTAACCTCCAGTACCAGTCTATACATACCTGAGTAACCTAGAGTACCAGTCTATACATACCTGAGTAACCTACAGTACCAGTCTATTCATACCTGAGTAACCTAGAGTACCAGTCTATACATAACTGAGTAACCTAGAGTACCAGTCTATACATACCTGAGTAACCTAGAGTACCAGTCTATACATACCTGAGTAACCTACAGTACCAGTCTATACATACCTGAGTAACCTACAGTACCAGTCTATACATACCTGAGTAACCTACAGTACCAGTCTATACATACCTGAGTAACCTGCAGTATCAGTCTATACATACCTGAGTAACCTACAGTACCAGTCTATACATACCTGAGTAACCAAGAGTACCAGTCTATACATACCTGAGTAACCTAGAGTACCAGTCTATACATACCTGAGTAACCTAGAGTACCAGTCTATACATACCTGAGTAACCTACAGTACCAGTCTATACATACCTGAGTAACCTACAGTACCAGTCTATACATACCTGAGTAACCTACAGTACCAGTCTATACATACCTGAGTAACCTGCAGTACCAGTCTATACATACCTGAGTAACCTACAGTACCAGTCTATACATACCTGAGTAACCTAGAGTACCAGTCTATATATACCTGAGTAACTCACAGTACCAGTCTATACATACCTGAGTAACCTACAGTACCAGTCTATACATACCTGAGTAACCTAGAGTACCAGTCTATACATACCTGAGTAACCTAGAGTACCAGTCTATACATACCTGAGTAACCTACAGTACCAGTCTATACATACCTGAGTAACCTAGAGTACCAGTCTATACATACCTGAGTAACCTACAGTACCAGTCTATACATACCCGAGTAACCTAGAGTACCAGTCTATACATACCTGAGTAACCTACAGTACCAGTCTATACTTACCTGAGTAACCTACAGTACCAGTCTATACATACCTGAGTAACCTACAGTGCCAGTATATACATACCTGAGTAACCTACAGTACCAGTCTATACATACCTGAGTAACCTAGAGTACCAGTCTATACATACCTGAGTAACCTAGAGTACCAGTCTATGCATACCTGAGTAACCTACAGTACCAGTCTATACATACCTGAGTAACCTACAGTACCAGTCTATACATACCTGAGTAACCTAGAGTACCAGTCTATACATACCTGAGTAACCTACAGTACCAGTCTATACATACCTGAGTAACCTACAGTACCAGTCTATACATACCTGAGTAACCTAGAGTACCAGTCTATACATACCTGAGTAACCTACAGTACCAGTCTATACATACCCGAGTAACCTAGAGTACCAGTCTATACATACCTGAGTAACCTACAGTACCAGTCTATACATACCTGAGTAACCTAGAGTACCAGTCTATACATACCTGAGTAACCTACAGTACCAGTCTATACATACCTGAGTAACCTACAGTACCAGTCTATACATACCTGAGTAACCTACAGTACCAGTCTATACATACCTGAGTAACCTACAGTACCAGTCTATACATACCTGAGTAACCTGCAGTACCAGTCTATACATACCTGAGTAACCTAGAGTACCAGTCTATACATACCTGAGTAACCTAGAGTACCAGTCTATACCTACCTGAGTAACCTACAGTACCAGTCTATACATACCTGAGTAACCTACAGTACCAGTCTATACATACCTGAGTAACCTACAGTACCAGTCTATACATACCTGAGTAACCTAGAGTACCAGTCTATACATACCTGAGTAACCTACAGTACAGTACCAGTCTATACATACCTGAGTAACCTCCAGTACCAGTCTATACATACCTGAGTAACCTCCAGTACCAGTCTATACATACCTGAGTAACCTACAGTACCAGTCTATACATACCTGAGTAACCTACAGTACCAGTCTATACATACCTGAGTAACCTACAGTACCAGTCTATACACACCTGAGTAACCTACAGTACCAGTCTATACATACCTGAGTAACCTACAGTACCAGTCTATACATACCTGAGTAACCTAGAGTACCAGTCTATACATACCTGAGTAACCTACAGTACAGTACCAGTCTATACATACCTGAGTAACCTCCAGTACCAGTCTATACATACCTGAGTAACCTCCAGTACCAGTCTATACATACCTGAGTAACCTACAGTACCAGTCTATACATACCTGAGTAACCTACAGTACCAGTCTATACATACCTGAGTAACCTACAGTACCAGTCTATACATACCTGAGTAACCTAGAGTACCAGTCTATACATACCTGAGTAACCTACAGTACCAGTCTATACATACCTGAGTAACCTACAGTACCAGTCTATACATACCTGAGTAACCTACAGTACCAGTCTATACATACCTGAGTAACCTAGAGTACCAGTCTAT
Organism: Salvelinus fontinalis; assembly: GCF_029448725.1. Taxonomy (NCBI): domain Eukaryota; kingdom Metazoa; phylum Chordata; class Actinopteri; order Salmoniformes; family Salmonidae; genus Salvelinus; species Salvelinus fontinalis. The sequence continues at coordinate 1,732,254 of NC_074671.1, forward strand.
ACACACCTGAGTAACCTAGAGTACCAGTCTATACACACCTGAGTAACCTAGAGTACCAGTCTATACATACCTGAGTAACCTACAGTACCAGTCTATACATACCTGAGTAACCTACAGTACCAGTCTATACATACCTGAGTAACCTACAGTACCAGTCTATACATACCTGAGTAACCTAGAGTACCAGTCTATACATACCTGAGTAACCTACAGTACCAGTCTATACATACCTGAGTAACCTAGAGTACCAGTCTATACATACCTGAGTAACCTACAGTACCAGTCTATACATACCTGAGTAACCTAGAGTACCAGTCTATACATACCTGAGTAACCTACAGTACCAGTCTATACATACCTGAGTAACCTACAGTACCAGTCTATACATACCTGAGTAACCTATAGTTACTCTGGTAGCAGGTCATTCCATGATGACATGACTCTATACATAACTGAGTAACACATTAAATCTGTTTTTGGTTTGGGTACCATGAAGAAACCCATACTGGTGTGTTTGGTGAGGTATGTACAGTACCAGTCAAATGTTTGGACACACCTACTCATGCCAGGGTTTTTCTTTATTTTTTAATTATTTATACATTGTAGAATAATAGTGAAGACTTCAAAACTATGAAATAACGCATATGGAATCATGTAGTAACCAAAAAAGTGTTAAACACATCAAAATAAAGATGGCACTGAAGAACATGGCTGACATTTTACATTCTCCCAACCAATTGTGCTATTTAAAAAAAAGTTTTGTGTAACTTATTTTTAAATGTATTGTGTACATAATGTTGCTGCTACTGTCTCTTATGACCGAAAATAACTTCTGGACATCAGAACAGCGATTACTCACCGCGGATTTGAAGAAACTTTTCCTTTCAACGAGTCCGACGAGAAGGATGTCCTGCTTTCACTGGAACAAGACCAGATCCACGCCTTTTGTGTGAAGAAAAGACGGCGGAAAAGGGGCCGCAGATCGGGCAGCCTTCTGAGGATCCGTAGGTGAGGGAGTAAACTGCCACTGCCATCTTCTTGCCGACGTGCAATCATTGGAAAATAAAATTGATGACCTAAGATTAAGATTAACCAACGGGACATTAAAAACTGTAACATCTTATGTTTCACCGAGACGTGGCTGAACGACGATATGGACAATATAGAGCTGGCATGATTTTGCATGCACCGGCAGAACAGAGACGCTACCTCTGGTAAGACGAGGGGTGGGTGTGTGTGTCTATTTGTCAATAACAGCTGGTGTGCGATGTATAATATTAAAGAAGTCTCGAGATATTGCTCGCCTTAGGTAGAGTACCTCATGATAAGCTGTAGACCACACTATCTACCAAGAGAGTTCTCATCTATATTATTTGTAGCCGTCTATTTACCAAAACGAAGCTGGCACTAAGACCGCACTCAACCAACTCTATTAGCAAAGAAAATGCTCACCCAGAAGCGGCACTCCTAGTGGCCGGGGACTTTAATGCAGGCAAACTTAAATTAGTTTTAACAAATTTTTACCAGCATGTCACATGTGCAACCAGAGAAATAAAATCCTAGACCACCTTTACTCCACACACAGAGATGCATACAAAGCTCTCCCTCGCCCTCCATTTGGCAAATTTGATCATAATTATATCCTTCTGATTCTTGCTAACAAGCAAAAGCTAAATGGGGAAGTACCAGTGTCTCGCTCAATACGGAAGTGGTCAGATGACACGGATGCTACACTACAGGACTGTTTTGCACAGACTGGAATATGTTCCGAGATTCATCCTGTTGTCATTGAGGAGTACACCACCTCAGTCATCGGCTTCATCAGTAAGTGCATCGACGACGCCATACCCACTGTGACTGTACGTACATATCCCAACCAGAAGCCATGGTTTACAGGCAACATCCGCATTGAGCTAAAGGCTAGAGCTGCCGCTTTCAAGGAGCGGGACACTAATCCGGACGCTTATAAGAAATCCTGCTGTGCCCTCAGATGAACCATCAAACAAGCAACACTTCAATACAGGATTAAGATTGAATCCTACTACACTGGCTCTGACGCTCGTCGGATGTGACAGGGCTTAAAAACTATTACTGATTACAAAGGGAAACCCAGACGCGAGCTGCCCAGTGATGCGAGCCTACCTGACGAGCTAAATGCCTTTTATGCTCGCTTCGAGGCAAGCAACACTGAAGCATACACAAGAGCACCAGCTGTTCTGCATGACTGTGTGATAACGCTCTCGGTAGCCGATGTGAACAAAACCTTTAAACAGGTCAACATTCACAAAGCCGCTGGGCCAGACGGATTACCAGGACGTGTACTCAAAGCATGCACAGATCAACTGTCAAGTGTCTTCACTGACATTTTCAACCTCTCCCTGACCGAGTCTGTAATACCTACATGTTTCAAGCAGACCACCATGGTCCCTGTGCCCAGGGAAGTGAAGGTAACCTGCCTAAATCATTACCGCCCCGTGGCACTCACGTCAGTAGCCATTACATGCTTAGAAAGGCTGGTCAAAGGCTGGTCATAGCTCACATCAACAGCATCCTTCCGGACCCCCTAGACCCACTCCAATTTGCACACCGCCCCAACAGATCCACAGATGACGCAATCTCAATCACACTCCACACTGTCCTTTCTCACCTGGACAAAATGCTGTTCATTGACTACAGCTCAGCGTTCAACACCATAGTGCCCTCGAAGCTCATCACTAAGCAAAGGATCCTGGGACTAAACACCTCCCTGTGCAACTGGATCCTGGACTTCCTGACGGGCCTCCACACTGACTCTGTACCATAACACCCTGTATATAGCCTCCACATTGACTCTGTATCGTAACACCCTGTATATAGCCTCCACATTGACTCTGTACCGTAACACCCTGTATATAGCCTCCACATTGACTCTGTACCGTAATACCCTGTATATAGCCTCCACATTGACTCTGTACCGTAACACCCTGTATATAGCCTCCACACTGACTCTGTACCGTAACACCCTGTATATAGCCTCGTTATTGTTATTGTGTTACTTTCTATTATTACTTTCTATTTTAGTCTTCTTGGTAAATATTTGGTTAAGGGCTTGTAAGTAAGCATTTCATGGTAAAGTCTACACTTGTTGTATTTGGCGCATGTGACAAATAAAGTTTGGGTGGGCGGATGGATGGATGGGGTGGGAGGGTTGGTGGATGGATGGTTGGGATGGGAGGGTTGGTGGATGGTTGGGGTGGGAGGGTTGGTGGGTGGATGGTTGGGGTGGGAGGGTTGGTGGGTGGATGGTTGGGGTGGGAGGGTGGGTGGATGGTTGGGGTGGGAGGGTGGGGGTGGGAGGGTGGGTGGATGGTTGGGGTGGGAGGGTGGGTGGGTGGATGGTTGGGATGGGAGGGTTGGTGGATGGTTGGGGTGGGAGGGTTGGTGGGTGGATGGTTGGGGTGGGAGGGTGGGGGTGGGAGGGTTGGGGTGGGAGGGTGGGGGTGGGAGGGTTGGGGTGGGAGGGTGGGTGGATGGATGGTTGGGGTGGGAGGGTTGGGGTGGGAGGGTTGGGGTGGGAGGGTTGGGGTGGGAGGGTTGGGGTGGGAGGGTGGGGGTGGGAGGGTGGGGGTGGGAGGGTGGGTGGGTGGATGGTTGGGATGGGAGGGTTGGTGGATGGTTGGGGTGGGAGGGTTGGTGGGTGGATGGTTGGGGTGGGAGGGTTGGTGGATGGTTGGGGTGGGTGGGTGGATGGGGTGGGAGGGTTGGTGGGTGGATGGTTGGGGTGGGAGGGTTGGGGTGGGAGGGTTGGGGTGGGAGGGTTGGGGTGGGAGGGTTGGGGTGGGAGGGTTGGTGGGTGGGTGGGGGTGGGAGGGTGGGGGTGGGAGGGTTGGGGTGGGTGGGTGGGGGTGGGAGGGTTGGGGTGGGAGGGTTGGGGTGGGAGGGTGGGGGTGGGAGGGTTGGGGTGGGAGGGTTGGGGTGGGAGGGTTGGGGTGGGAGGGTTGGTGGGTGGGTGGGGGTGGGAGGGTTGGGGTGGGTGGGTGGGGGTGGGAGGGTTGGGGTGGGAGGGTTGGGGTGGGAGGGTTGGTGGGTGGGTGGGTGGTTGGGGTGGGTGGTTGGGAGGGTGGGAGGGTGGGTGGATGGTTGGATGGGGTGGGAGGGTTGGTGGATGGTTGGGGTGGGAGGGTTGGTGGATGGTTGGGGTGGGAGGGTGGGTGGATGGATGGATGGGGTGGGAGGGTTGGTGGATGGTTGGGTGGATGGGTGGGTGGGTGGATGGATGGGTGGATGGGTGGGTGGATGGGTGGGTGGATGGATGGGTGGGTGGATGGGTGGGTGGATGGGTGGATGGGCGGGAGGGTGGGTGGGCGTTATTGTTTGAGACAACAGTAACGATATATACTTCATAGGAGGATGAAAATAAGCATTTTAACTGTATTGATATCAACATATTTAATTTCCAAGTATTTAGAAATGTGGATCAAGTTTAATACTTATATATATTGGACATATTAGTACTCTTATGTTTTGATTCTAGAACTCCTGACAAGTTGAATCATCAACATGGACTCAGCCAATTAAAGGAGAAAACTGAAAAATGATGATCACAAAAATGTCAATGTTTATTACTTCAGCTTGAGCTTTACAACATGTGATTATCTTGATTAGGTATAAATATCAAGTACACTGCATCACCAAAAGTATGTGGACACCTGCTCGTCGAACATCTCATTCAAAATCATGGTCATTCATATGTAGTTGGTCCCCCCTTCACTTCTATAACAGCCTCCACTCTTCTGGGAAGGCTTTCCACTAGATGTAGGAACATTGCTGCTATAACAGCCGCCACTCTTCTGGGAAGGCTTTCCACTAGATGTTGGAACATTGCTGCTATAACAGCCTCCACTCTTCTGGGAAGGCTTTCCACTAGATGATGGAACATTGCTGTTATAACAGCCTCCACTCTTCTGGGAAGGCTTTCCACTAGATGTTGGAACATTGCTGCTATAACAGCCTCCACTCTTCTGGGAAGGCTTTCCACTAGATGTAGGAACATTGCTGCTATAACAGCCTCCACTCTTCTGGGAAGGCTTTCCACTAGATGTTGGAACATTGCTGCTATAACAGCCTCCAGTCTTTTGGGAAGGCTTTCCACTAGATGTTGGAACATTGCTGCTATAACAGCCTCCACTCTTCTGGGAAGGCTTTCCACTAGATGTTGGAACATTGCTGCTATAACAGCCTCCACTCTTCTGGGAAGGCTTTCCACTAGATGTTGGAACATTGCTGCAGGGACTTGCTTCCATTCAGCCACAAGAGCATTAGTGAGGTCGGGCACCGATGTTGGGCGATTAGGCCTGGATCGCAGTCAGCATTACAATTCATCCCAAAGGTGTTCAATGGGGTTGAGGTCAGGGCTCTGTGCAGGCCAGTCAAGTTCTTCCACACCGATCTCGACAAACCATTTCTGTACGGACCTCTCTTTGTGCACAGGAGCATTGTCATGCTGAAACAGGAAATGGTCTTCCCCAAACTGTTGCCACCAAGTTGGAAGTACAGAATCATCTAGAATGTCATTGTATGCTGTATCGTTAAGATTTCCCTTCACTGGAACTAAGGGGTCCGAACCATGAAAAACAGCCCCAGACCATTATTCCTCCTCCACCAAACTTTACAGTTGGCACTATGCATTACGGCAGAAAGCTTTCTCCTGGCATCTGCCAAACCCAGATTCGTCCATTGGACTGCCAGATGGTGAAGCGTGATTCATCACTCCAGAGAACGCGTTTCCACTGCTCCAGAGCTTTACACCATTCCAGGCGACGCTCGGCATTGAGCTTGGTGATCAGAGGCTTGTGTGCGGGTGCTCGGCCATGGAAACCCATTTCATGAAGCTCCCGACGAAGAGTTCATGTGCTGACGTTGCTTCCAGAAGCAGTTTAAGTTCCAAACTGCTTCTAGAAGCAACTGAGGACAGACGATTTTTATGCGCTTCAGCGCTCGGTGGTCCCGTTCTGTGAGCTTGTGTGGCCTACCACTTCGTGGCTGAGCCGTTGTTGCTTCTAGGCGTTTCCACTACACAATAACGACACAATAACAGCACTTACAGTTGACCGGGGCAGCTCTAGCAGGGCAGAAATTTGACAAACTGACTTGTTTGAAAGGTGGCATCCTATGACGGTGCCAAGTTGAAAGTCACTGAGCTCTTCATCCTACTGCCACTGTTTGTCTATGGAGATTGCATGGGTGTGTGCTTGGTTTAATACACCTGTCAGCAATGGGTGTGGCTGAAATAGCCGAATACGCTCATTTGAAGGGGTGTCCACATACTTAGTGTAGATATAGTGTAGATATCGTGTAGATATAGTGTAGATATACTAAATGAAAAATAAAGATAACTGATTGTTATTCAGATCTCAAACTTCATTGTTTGAGAGACATTTTCGAAAAAGAAAAAAAATGAATTGAATTATGAAATGAATGACATGACATAATGCATTATTTACATCACAAAAAAAAAACATTTTGATATCGGTGAACATTTCTAAGTAAAAGAGAAATAAAAGTTACAACGCCAGCATGTTGTTTTCAGAAATCAGCTTCATTTCCAACATGAAGATCAATGTTATAAAGAATGATGGGAAAAAACTTTGGAGAACCGTAAATGAAATTATGGGCAGAAAGACAAATTCAACTCCATCTTTCATCGAATTAGATGGCTTATTCATCACAAAACCAATTGATGTTGCCAATTATTTTAATGATTACTTCACAGTCAAAGTGGTCAAACTTATGCAGGAAATGCCAACAACAAATAGTGAGCCTTCATATTCAAGCATAAAAAATAAAAATAAAATGAAAGAAAACCATTGCAAGTTTGAATTTTGTAAAGTTAGTGTGGGAGAGGTGGAAAGATTATTGTTAACGATCAATAATGACAAAGCTCCTGGCATTGACAACTTAGATGGACAGCTACTGAGGATGGTAGCTGACTCTATAGCCACTCCTATCTGTCATATTTTTAATCTGAGCCGAGAGGAAAGTCTTTGTCCTCAGGCCTGGAGGGAAGCCAAAGTTATTGGTTACTGGTTCTAACAGCAGGCCTATCAGCTCTTAGCAAACTGTTGGAACAAATGGTTTTTCACCAAATACAATGCTCTTTCTCTGTAAACAAATTAACAACAGACTTTCAGCATGCTTGTAGAGAAGGGCACTCAACATGTACTGCAATGGACACTAATGACTGATGATTGGTTGAAAGAAATTGATAAAAAGATTGTGGGAGCTGTAGTGTTAGATTTCAGTACAGCCTTTGACATTATTGACCAGAACCTTTTGTTGAGAAAGCGTATGTGTTATGGCTTTTCAACCTCTGCCATATTGTGAACTCAGAGCTATCTATCTAATAGAACTCAGAGGGTTTTCTTTAATGGAAGCTTCTCTAATGTCAAAACATATAAAGTGTGGTGTACCGCAGGGCAGCTCTCTAGGCCCTCTACTCTTTTCAATTTTTACCAATGACCTGACACTGGTATTAAACAAAGCATGTGTGTCCATGTATGCTGATGATTCACCCATATACGCATCAGCAACCACAGCTAATGAAGTCACTGAAACCCTTAACAGAGAGTTGCAGTCTGTTTTGGAATGGATGGCCCAGTAATAAACTGGTCCTGAACATCTCTAAAACTAAGAGCATTGTATTTGGTAGAAATCATTCCCTAAGTTCTAGACCTCAGCTGAATATGGTAATGAATGGTGTGTCTGTTGAACAAGTTGAGGAGACTAAATTACTTGGTGTTCCCTTAGACTTTAAACTGTCGTGGTCAAAACATATAGAATCAATGGGGAGAGGTCTGTCCGTAACAAAGAGATGCTCTGCTTTTTTGACACCGTACTCCAAAAAGCAAGTCCTACAGGCTCTACTTCTGTCTTATCTTGATTATTGTCCCGTCGTGTGATTGCTGCAAAGAAAGACCTAGTTAAACTACTGCTTTCGCAACAGTTAATGGGGATACTAATAAGATGCCAAAATTCCCAATATTTTGCTGATATGGAAAAGATGAAATCAGAATCGGGAGTGATCTTGTCTCAGAAACAAAACATCATGTAATTTCTCTGTAATTGTGTCCATAAAGTGGACTCTGATGCTGATTACTGTCAGCATCAGAGTCCATACTGTACTCAGTCCATACTGTACTCAGTGTGTACAGTATGTACATTCAGCGACTCAGTGTGTACAGTATGTACATTCGAGTACATGACCCAGGCGACTCCAAAGATGCTGTGATTCAGTGTCGTCATGGTCACCACGTCAGCTGAGAACACACAAAACAAAACACTTTCACCAGTTTTCCTCTCCATAAAACGGGAACTGTCCCTTTAAACAGCTACTACCGTACACTCGTTAAATGATAAACACCTTGTACTGTGTCTGTGTGGTTATTACACTGTCTGTGTGGGTATTACACTGTCTGTGTGGGTATTACACTGTCTGTGTGGGTATTACACTGTCTGTGTGGGTATTACACTGTCTGTGTGGTAATTACACTGTCTGTGTGGGTATTACACTGTCTGTGTGGGTATTACACTGTCTGTGTGGGTATTACACTGTCTGTGTGGGTATTACACTGTCTGTGTGGTCACTAAACTGTCTGTGTGGTCACTGGACACTAAACTGTCTCTGTGGTCACTAAACTGTCTGTGTGGTCACTAAAATGTCTGTGTGGTCACTAAACCGTCTGTGTGGTCACTAAACTGTCTGTGTGGTCACTAAACTGTCTGTGTGGTCACTAAAATGTCTGTGTGGTCACTAAACTGTCTGTGTGGTCACTAAAATGTCTCTGTGGTCACTAAACTGCCTGTGTGGTCACTAAAATGTCTGTGTGGTCACTAAACTGTCTGTGTGGTCACTAAACTGTCTGTGTGGTCACTAAACTGTCTGTGTGGTCACTAAACCGTCTGTGTGGTCACTAAACTGTCTGTGTGGTCACTAAACTGTCTGTGTGGTCACTGGACACTAAACTGTCTGTGTGCTCACTAAACTGTCTGTGTAGACACTAAACTGTCTGTGTGGTCACTAAACTGTCTGTGTGGTCAATAAACTGCCTGTGTGGTCACTAAACTGTCTGTGTGGTCACTAAACTGTCTGTGTGGACACTAAACTGTCTGTGTGCTCACTAAACTGTCTGTGTGGACACTAAACTGTTTGTGTGGACACTAAACTGTCTGTGTGGTCACTAAACTGTCTGTGTGGTCACTAAACTGTCTGTGTGGTCACTAAACTGTCTGTGTGGTCACTAAACTGTCTGTGTGGTCACTAAACTGTCTGTGTGGACACTAAACTGTCTGTGTGGACACTAAACTGTCTGTGTGGTCACTAAACTGTCTGTGTGGACACTAAACTGTCTGTGTGATCATTAAACTGTCTGTGTGGACACTAAACTGTCTGTGTGGACACTAAACTGTCTGTGTGGACACTAAACTGTCTGTGTGGACACTAAACTGTCTGTGTGGACACTAAACTGTCTGTGTGGTCACTAAACTGTCTGTGTGGTCACTAAACTGTCTGTGTGGTCATTAAACTGTCTGTGTGGACACTAAACTGTCTGTGTGGACACTAAACTCACCAATCAGAGAGCTCTATATGACATCAGCGCTGTTAGACCCCGGCGTCTCATTGGTTCTCTGCAGCCAGCGGTCTTTGTGTTGGGTGTGGCCAAAACCCTCGTCGTAGTTCCCTTTCCTCCTGAACAGCTGCTGGTAGTGGAATACACAGTAGAACTCCCCGTACAGAGGAGCATAGCTGTGCATGCTACACACACACACACACACACACACACACACACACACACACACACACACACACACACACACACACACACACACACACACACACACACACACACACACACACACACACACACACACACACACACACACACACACACACACACAGTGGGTGATGAATTTACATTCACTAAAGTGTTGGGTGAATAATCAAGATGGATGACATATGTTTGATTAGTTTCCAAAGTTGAGCTGATCTCATTGTCTCACCTGAGCTTCTTCTGACAGTGTTTACAGCAGAAACAGTTCTTGTGAAATATGAATTTATCAGCGGTCATTTTCTCCATAGGATAGACTGGCTTCAGACAGGATGAACACACGTCCTGTTTACACGGCAGGAACTGGAGGGACAGGGATGTGTGTTATTACGCTAATATGATCAGGGTAGCAACATTCCGCTAACCTGAAATACTGGTTGGAAGATTCCCGGAATCGGAATAAGCAGAGAAATCTGTAATCCTCCAACCAGGATTTCTGTAAAACAATATAATTTTGGGAAAGTTAGCGTCATTTTGCAACCCTAGATATGAGCTATTACATGGCAAACTGCTGTAATGCCAAGATGAACTAGAGCAGTGCTTCTCAATTATTTTCTGTTACGCCCCCCCCCTAGGAAGAAGTAAACATTTTGCGCCCCCCAACTCTCCGCCGCGACTGTAAATAGTATAATTTGTCTATAAAATTGTTATAAGTACACCTCTGCATAACATTGTATCCTTATTAACATTAAAGAAAAAGAAAAAGAAAGAAATATAGATCAACTTACAACAAAGAATAACTTTATTGACATTGTTTTTTAGTCTGTAACAGAAAAGACTTAAAGTACATCGATTTGCCTGAAATAAAAAATAAAAATTCAAGCCTTATTTAAACTGTAGACATTTTTTTACCATTTGACACTGAAAAATTAAATATAATCAATAAATAATAAATTCAAATTGATCAGCAACATTAACTCAGGAGCACAATATATGAAATTCTTTGACCTATAAAACAAAAATGAATAAAACAATTTGTGCTGATTTTTCAAAATCAAAATGAGGAAGTCATAGTTTTTATTTTTGCAGCACTTGCGTCATCCTGCATGACAGAGACCATGTCTAATGCTGCAGGCAGTATCAGCTCTGCTATGGAGTGTTTTTTTTGCACTGAGCAATTTGGTATGCCACCTTATATGATGCTAACAGTGCTCGCTGGTTTGCTGAAGTAGCATTCACAAAGCGGGACGATTGTTGGCAATATTCGGCACGTTTTCGCTGAAAAAACTCAAGCGGCTTATCAGCGTGATTGGGGTGTATAATGTCTTTAAGTGATGCCTTCATTTATTTGGCTTCATGCTGTCCGCTGCCAACATTTTTAGACACAGTAAACATACCGGTCTTTCCTCGTCTCCCAACGTAGTCACAGTGAAGCCAAGCGCTACATACGCGTCGTCATATTTCTTTGTGTTAACTTTCGGGAGACTTACGTTTGTCTCATTATCTCCGTCTCTCTCCGCTTTCTTATCATCCCTGTTAAATATTTTTCCATGGTGTCTCTTAGGGGTTTGTTATCTGTACTTCATATCTTCTGCTCTGTGCTGTGTGCTCTTGTTCGGTGAAAAAAAAAAATACTCCCTGCAGCAAAAAAAGCATGTTCCCCGGGGTCACACGCGCCCCCCCTTGGCATCGCTCCGAGCCCCCCCAGGGGGGCGCGCCCCACTATTTGAGAAGGACTGAACTAGAGAAACGCTAATTGTTTAATGATGAAGTCAAAGACTGAAAACAATGAATGGCCTCTATGAATTGAATGTTCTTTGACTAGAGATCTGACTCCTGTTGCAACATGATAGAGATCTGACTCCAACATGACAGAGATCTGACTCCAACATGATAGAGATCTGACTCCTGTTACAACATGACAGAGATCTGACTCCAACATGACAGAGATCTGACTCCAACATGATAGAGATCTGACTCCAACATGACAGAGATCTGACTCCAACATGACAGAGATCTGACTCCTGTTACAACATGATAGAGATCTGACTCCAACATGATAGAGATCTGACTCCTGTTACAACATGATAGAGATCTGACTCCAACATGATAGAGATCTGACTCCTGTTGCAACATGATAGAGATCTGACTCCAACATGACAGAGATCTGACTCCTGTTGTAACATGATAGAGATCTGACTCCTGTTACAACATGATAGAGATCTGACTCCTGTTACAACATGATAGAGATCTGACTCCAACATGACAGAGATCTGACTCCTGTTACAACATGATAGAGATCTGACTCCTGTTACAACATGACAGAGATCTGACTCCAACATGACAGAGATCTGACTACAACATGACAGAGATCTGACTCCAACATGATAGAGATCTGACTCCAACATGACAGAGATCTGACTCCTGTTGCAACATGATAGAGATCTGACTCCTGTTCCAACATGATAGAGATCTGACTCCTGTTACAACATGATAGAGATCTGACTCCTGTTGTAACATGACAGAGATCTGACTCCAACATGATAGAGATCTGACTCCTGTTCCAACATGATAGAGATCTGACTCCTGTTACAACATGACAGAGATCTGACTACAACATGACAGAGATCTGACTCCAACATGATAGAGATCTGACTCCAACATGACAGAGATCTGACTCCTGTTACAACATGACAGAGATCTGACTCCTGTTACAACATGACAGAGATCTGACTCCTGTTGCAACATGATAGAGATCTGACTCCAACATGACAGAGATCTGACTCCTGTTGCAACATGATAGAGATCTGACTCCAACATGATAGAGATCTGACTCCTGCTGCAACATGACAGAGATCTGACTCCAACATGACAGAGATCTGACTCCTGTTGTAACATGATAGAGATCTGACTCCTGTTACAACATGATAGAGATCTGACTCCAACATGATAGAGATCTGACTCCTGCTGCAACATGACAGAGATCTGACTCCAACATGACAGAGATCTGACTCCTGCTGCAACATGACAGAGATCTGACTCCTGTTACAACATGATAGAGATCTGACTCCAACATGATAGAGATCTGACTCCAACATGACAGAGATCTGACTCCTGCTGCAACATGATAGAGATCTGACTCCTGTTGCAACATGATAGAGATCTGACTCCTGTTCCAACATGATAGAGATCTGACTCCTGTTACAACATGATAGAGATCTGACTCCTGTTGTAACATGATAGAGATCTGACTCCTGTTACAACATGACAGAGATCTGACTCCTGTTGTAACATGATAGAGATCTGACTCCTGTTGTAACATGATAGAGATCTGACTCCTGTTACAACATGATAGAGATCTGACTCCTGTTACAACATGATAGAGATCTGACTCCAACATGATAGAGATCTGACTCCTGTTGTAACATGACAGAGATCTGACTCCTGTTGCAACATGATAGAGATCTGACTCCTGTTGCAACATGATAGAGATCTGACTCCTGTTGCAACATGACAGAGATCTGACTCCTGTTACAACATGACAGAGATCTGACTCCTGTTACAACATGATAGAGATCTGACTCCTGTTACAACATGATAGAGATCTGACTCCAACATGATAGAGATCTGACTCCTGTTGCAACATGATAGAGATCTGACTCCTGTTACAACATGATAGAGATCTGACTCCAACATGACAGAGATCTGACTCCAACATGATAGAGATCTGACTCCTGTTACAACATGACAGAGATCTGACTCCTGTTGCAACATGATAGAGATCTGACTCCTGTTGCAACATGATAGAGATCTGACTCCAACATGATAGAGATCTGACTCCTGTTGCAACATGACAGAGATCTGACTCCTGTTGCAACATGATAGAGATCTGACTCCTGTTGCAACATGACAGAGATCTGACTCCAACATGATAGAGATCTGACTCCTGTTACAACATGATAGAGATCTGACTCCTGTTCCAACATGATAGAGATCTGACTCCTGTTGTAACATGATAGAGATCTGACTCCTGTTGCAACATGACAGAGATCTGACTCCTGTTACAACATGATAGAGATCTGACTCCTGTTGCAACATGATAGAGATCTGACTCCAACATGATAGAGATCTGACTCCTGTTGCAACATGATAGAGATCTGACTCCTGTTGCAACATGATAGAGATCTGACTCCAACATGACAGAGATCTGACTCCAACATGACAGAGATCTGACTCCAACATGATAGAGATCTGACTCCTGTTCCAACATGATAGAGATCTGACTCCAACATGACAGAGATCTGACTCCAACATGATAGAGATCTGACTCCTGTTCCAACATGATAGAGATCTGACTCCAACATGACAGAGATCTGACTCCAACATGATAGAGATCTGACTCCTGTTGTAACATGATAGAGATCTGACTCCAACATGACAGAGATCTGACTCCTGTTACAACATGACAGAGATCTGACTCCTGTTGCAACATGATAGAGATCTGACTCCTGTTACAACATGACAGAGATCTGACTCCAACATGATAGAGATCTGACTCCAACATGACAGAGATCTGACTCCTGTTGCAACATGATAGAGATCTGACTCCTGTTACAACATGATAGAGATCTGACTCCTGTTGCAACATGACAGAGATCTGACTCCTGTTACAACATGATAGAGATCTGACTCCTGTTGTAACATGACAGGGATCTGACTCCAACATGATAGAGATCTGACTCCTGTTGCAACATGATAGAGATCTGACTCCAACATGATAGAGATCTGACTCCAACATGACAGAGATCTGACTCCAACATGACAGAGATCTGACTCCAACATGATAGAGATCTGACTCCTGTTGTAACATGACAGAGATCTGACTCCTGTTGCAACATGATAGAGATCTGACTCCTGTTGTAACATGATAGAGATCTGACTCCTGTTACAACATGATAGAGATCTGACTCCTGTTGTAACATGACAGGGATCTGACTCCAACATGATAGAGATCTGACTCCTGTTGCAACATGATAGAGATCTGACTCCTGTTACAACATGACAGAGATCTGACTCCTGTTGCAACATGATAGAGATCTGACTCCAACATGATAGAGATCTTACTCCTGTTGCAACATGACAGAGATCTGACTCCTGTTGTAACATGACAGAGATCTGACTCCTGTTACAACATGATAGAGATCTGACTCCTGTTACAACATGATAGAGATCTGACTCCTGTTGCAACATGATAGAGATCTGACTCCTGTTGCAACATGATAGAGATCTGACTCCTGTTACAACATGATAGAGATCTGACTCCTGTTCCAACATGATAGAGATCTGACTCCTGTTGCAACATGATAGAGATCTGACTCCTGTTGCAACATGATAGAGATCTGACTCCAACATGATAGAGATCTGACTCCTGTTGCAACATGACAGAGATCTGACTCCTGTTCCAACATGACAGAGATCTGACTCCTGTTCCAACATGACAGAGATCTGACTCCTGTTCCAACATGACAGAGATCTGACTCCTGTTGCAACATGACAGAGATCTGACTCAGGCCCAGGTGAGTGTCTCAAGCTCTGATTCTTCACCGGCCCAGGTGAGTGTCTAGGTGTGTTGATCTCACGTCCTGCAGAACCATTCCTCTCTGCAGGTATAGTACTTTGGCCTGCCTGTCCTTGGCAAAGTGGCTGCTCCTTTTTGTTGTACACAGCTCTGGTTGGCCGAGAACATGCTCTTCAGTTTCTTCACATCAACTGGGACTCCGGATCATTCTGCTCCATAGAGTCCTCTGGTTGTTGTTGAAGAGAATGTGTCTTTGGCTCTGTGTAGACACCCGTTACAATGTCAGTCTGCTTCTGGAGTTCCTCCTCTCTGGCTGGACTTGCAGGTTCTTTAGATGCTCCAGATCACCCTTCTCAACGCAGCTCCTAAAATAACTGTGACATTCCCCTTGACCTCATGTCTGTAATAGGCTGGGGCTGAGAGGTTCTGACTGGTGGCCAAGACACAGCTGACGGTTGACTACACATCGCCTCTCCTCACGTCACTAGTCTCTGTTTTATTCTTGTCTCCTCCTGCAGCTACGTCTAGGACGTTTGTTTCCGTCCTCTGTTCCTGCGGGTGGGAGGTACCTCTCCACCTCTCCTTCAGAGTGGTTGTTCAAGGAGTTAACGGTGACCTCAGCCCGTTCCTGACCATCCTCCTGTATAACTACCCCTTTCATCAGAGAGCTGTCCTGACTGAGGATGTCCTCAATGAGTTGGAGAATGTTAGCTGTTCTGAACTCTTTATCTTTAAAACCAGATGTACCTGAGAGACAGGTACTGTCACCATGGTGACCTCCACGTTCCCCTGCTTGTCATTCTTCAGGTAAACTACCTGAGGCTTAAGGGTTGTCCGGGGCAACAGCTGGAGTATAAAGTTCTTAACCCTGCCCTCAGCCACCTCATCCTGTTCTATCTCTGGTCTCAGGATGGAGTCAGCCCGTAACTTGCCTTCTTTTTTTTTCTTTCTTTTTTTTTCACCCCTTTTCTCCCCAATTTTCGTGGTATCCAATCGCTAGTAATTACTATCTTGTCTCATCGCTACAACTCCCGTACGGGCTCGGGAGAGACGAAGGTCGAAAGCCACGCGTCCTCCGAAGCACAACCCAACCAAGCCGCACTGCTTCTTCACACAGCGCGCCTCCAACCCGGAAGCCAGCCGCACCAATGTGTCGGAGGAAACACTGTGCACCTGGCCCCCTTGGTTAGTGCGCACTGCGCCCGGCCCGCCACAGGAGTCGCTGGAGCGCGATGAGACAAGGATATCCCTACCGGCCAAACCCTCCCTAACCCGGATGACGCTAGCCCAATTGTGCGTCGCCCCACGGACCTCCCGGTCGCGGCCGGCTGCGACAGAGCCTGGGCGCAAACCCAGAGACTCTGGTGGCGCAGCTAGCACTGCGATGCAGTGCCCTAGACCACTGTGCCACCCGGGAGGCCGTACCTTGCCTTCTGACCACTTCTTGTCTCTCTACCCTCGATGATGGATCCGTGGGAGTGGATGACGTTGAAGTGATGGAGAGAGTTCATTGTGTTGATGATGCTCTCTGCCACTGTCTCTATCTCCACTCTGTTCTGGAGGTTGAGCTGAGCTATTGTTAGGAACAGCTGAGCTCTGTTCCTAACAATAGCCTCTAACACCAACATCTCCTTCTGGACCCTTATATCTGGAGCTAGGTCACCTGGAGGTGAATGGTTATTCTGAGGCTTTGGTTCCTACAGATGTGATGGACATCCTGTTATGTGATTGACTGTGGAGACTCCTTTATGCTGTAGCTGGACCTTTCTCCCAAAGACGTGTTTGACTGTGGAGACCCCTTCATGTTGTAGCTGGACCTTTCTCCCAAAGACGTGTTTGACTGTGGAGACCCCTTGATGGACCTCACTAAGTGTGTGCATTGTTACATCTGACATCCAGAACTTCTCCTCTTTCTCCTCTCCTCTCCTCTTCCTGCTTTTGATCACTCTCTGTACTGTCTTACTGCTTCTCTTCTCAAACACTTGTTTTCTCTTATGAATTGCTCCTCACTTGTCCTCTGACATGATGGCCTTGTTCAGGGCTACAAGTTCATCTTGGCTGGCCAACAGGGTGTCGAGCTGCTGGCTCTCAAACAGCCTCCTAGCAGACTGGACGTCCATTGTGATCAACTCCTCCTCCTCACACCCAGTAAGTTCCCCATGAGCAGCGTCAGCCCTCTCCACCTTGTCCGTGGCTCCGTTAACCCTCTCCTCCTGAATGTTCTGGCTATCCAATGGCTGCTCAAACAAAGCTGATGTTCTCTTCACGTTTCCCCAAACCCCAGCCCCAACTCCAACCCCAGCTCCAACCCAACCCCAGCTCCAAACAAGTCACTAAGATACTCCTTTGCAAACATCTTCTACAAATCAAGTCATATTATGTTAGCTGAACTCCAGACAGTCTGTTAGCTGAACTCCAAACATTCTGTTAGTTGAACTCCAAACATTCTGTTAGTTGAACTCCAAACATTCTGTTAGTTGAACTCCAAACATTCTGTTAGTTGAACTCCAAACATTCTGTTAGTTGAACTGCAAACATTCTGTTAGTTGAACTGCAAACATTCTGTTAGTTGAACTGCAAACATTCTGTTAGTTGAACTCCAAACATTCTGTTAGTTGAACTCCAAACATTCTGTTAGTTGAACTCCAAACATTCTGTTAGTTGAACTCCAAACATTCTGTTAGTTGAACTCCAAACATTCTGTTAGTTGAACTCCAAACATTCTGTTAGTTGAACTGCAAACATTCTGTTAGTTGAACTCCAAACATTCTGTTAGTTGAACTGCAAACATTCTGTTAGTTGAACTGCAAACATTCTGTTAGTTGAACTCCAAACATTCTGTTAGTTGAACTGCAAACATTCTGTCAGTTGAACTCCAAACATTCTGTTAGTTGAACTCCAAACATTCTGTTAGTTGAACTGCAAACATTCTGTTAGTTGAACTTCAAACATTCTGTTAGTTGAACTCCAAACATTCTGTTAGTTGAACTGCAAACATTCTGTTAGTTGATCTCCAAACATTCTGTTAGTTGAACTCCAAACATTCTGTTAGTTGAACTCCAAACATTCTGTTAGTTGAACTCCAAACATTCTGTCAGTTGAACTCCAAACATTCTGTCAGTTGAACTCCAAACATTCTGTTAGTTGAACTCCAAACATTCTGTTAGTTGAACTCCAAACATTCTGTTAGTTGAACTCCAAACATTCTGTTAGTTGAACTCCAAACATTCTGTTAGTTGAACTCCAAACATTCTGTTAGTTGAACTCCAAACATTCTGTTAGTTGAACTCCAAAACATTCTGTTAGTTGAACTGCAAACATTCTGTTAGTTGAACTGCAAACATTCTGTTAGTTGAACTCCAAAACAATCGGTGCCGTAAGTCACAGTCCTCAGTGAAAGCAGGCTTATCCGTATTTTTCTATGTTTGTGTAACGGGTGACGCTCTCCTCATCCTCGGACGAGGTGAGGAGAGAGGGATCTGAAGACCAAAACGCAGGCTTTGGGAAATAAGCCATCTTTATTAAACAACGATGATGGCAAACACGAAACGAAACAAAACACTTTCAAACTACAAAATAACAAAACGACGTTGCCAAACCCTGAACATAAACTTACATAACTAAACATAAACTTACGTACAGGAAACAGACGACATCGAAACGAAAACGAAACAAACAAACGCTACAGTCCAGTGTGGTACGAACAAACATACTGACACAGGAGACAATCACCCACAAACAAACAGTGAGAATGCCCTACCTAAATATGACTCTTAATTAGAGGCAAACGCAAACCACCTGCCTCTAATCAAGAGCCATACCAGGCAAACCGAAACCAACATAGAAACAGATAACATAGAATGCCCACCCAACCTCACGTCCTGACCAACTAACACACAAAAACTAACATAAATAGGTCAGGAACGTGACAGTACCCCCCCCCACAAGGTGCGAACTCCGGACGCACCAGCACAAAGTCTAGAGGAGGGTCTGGGTGGGCATCTAACCACGGTGGTGGCTCAGGCTCCGGGCGCGGTTCCCACCCCACCATAATCCATCCTAGCCCCCTCCCTTCAAGAATGTCCACCCTCTTACTTCCCCCACAAAATCCTCCTAATAACATATCTAATAATGACAATAACGGGACAGAGAGATAAACCAAGACAGAGGGATAGATAAGACTATAGAGGTAGATAAAGATAGAGAGGGAGATCAGGATAGAGGGGCAACTCCGGACTGAAAGGCAACTCCGGACAGAGAGACAGCTCTGGACTGATGGGCAGTTCTGGGTATCTAGCCTTTTCAGGCTGAAGGGCAGCTCATGGCTGACTGACGACTCTCGATGCTCATGGCTGGCTGACGGCTCTCGACGCTCATGGCAGGCTGACGGCTCTCGACGCTCATGGCAGGCTGACGGCTCTCGACGCTCATGGCAGGCTGACGGCTCTCGACGCTCATGGCAGGCTGACGGCTCTCGACGCTCATGGCGCTCTGACGGCTCTGGCTGCTCATGGCGCTCTGACGGCTCTGGCTGCTCATGGCGCTCTGACGGCTCTGGCTGCTCATGGCGCTCTGACGGCTCTGGCTGCTCATGGCGCTCTGACGGCTCTGGCTGCTCATGGCGCTCTGACGGCTCTGGCTGCTCATGGCGCTCTGACGGCTCTGGCTGCTCATGGCGCTCTGACGGCTCTGGCTGCTCATGGCGCTCTGGCAGATCCTGTCTGGTTGGCGGCTCTGGCAGATCCTGTCTGGTTGGCGGCTCTGGCAGATCCTGTCTGGTTGGCGGCTCTGGCAGATCCTGTCTGGTTGGCGGCTCTGGCAGATCCTGTCTGGTTGGCGGCTCTGGCAGATCCTGTCTGGTTGGCGGCTCTGGCAGATCCTGTCTGGTTGGCGGCTCTGGCAGATCCTGTCTGGTTGGCGGCTCTGGCAGATCCTGTCTGGTTGGCGGCTCTGGCAGATCCTGTCTGGCTGACGGCTCTAGCGGCTCCTGTCTGGCTGACGGCTCTAGCGGCTCCTGTCTGGCTGACGGCTCTGTAGGCTCATGGCAGACGGGCGGCTTTGCAGGCTCATGGCAGACGGGCGGCTTTGCAGGCTCCTGGCAGACGGATGGCTCAGACGGCGCTGGGGAGACGGATGGCTCAGATGGCGCTGGGGAGACGGATGGCTCAGATGGCGCTGGGGAGACGGATGGCTCAGATGGCGCTGGGGAGACGGATGGCTCAGATGGCGCTGGGGAGACGGATGGCTCTGGCCGGATATGGCGCACTGTAGACCTGGTGCGTGGTGCCGGAACTGGAGGCACCGTGCTAATGACAAGCACCTTCCTACTAGTGCGGGGAGCAGGAACAGGGCACACTGTATTCTCAAAGCCTACTCTA
Organism: Salvelinus fontinalis; assembly: GCF_029448725.1. Classification (NCBI taxonomy): domain Eukaryota; kingdom Metazoa; phylum Chordata; class Actinopteri; order Salmoniformes; family Salmonidae; genus Salvelinus; species Salvelinus fontinalis. The sequence continues at coordinate 1,753,013 of NC_074671.1, forward strand.
TCCCTGATGCGTGGTACCGGCACTGGTGACGCCGGGCTGAGGACAAGCACATCAGGATTAGTAGGGGGAGAATATACAGTGTGTATAGGGCTCTGGAGACGCACTGGTAGCTTAGTGCGTGGGGCCGGAACTGGAGGCACCGGGCTAGATACACGCACTACAGGGAGAGTGCGTGGAGGAGGAACAGGGCTCAGGATACGCACTGGTAGCCTAGTGCGTAGTGTATACACTGTAGGTACTAGGCTGGGGCGGGGAGGTGGTGCCGGAAATACCGGACCGTGGAGGCGTACTGGCACTCTTGAGCATTGAACCTGCCCAACCTTACCTGGTTGAATACCCCCGGTTGCCCGACCAGTGCGGGGAGGTGGAATAACCCGCACCGGCCTATGTAGGCGAACCGGGGAAACCATGCGTAAGGCAGGTGCCATGTATGCCGGCCCGAGGAGACGCACTGGAGACCAGACGCGTTGAGCCGGCCTCATGACACCTGGCTCAATACCCAATCTAGCCCTCCCAGTGCGGGGAGGTGGAATAACCCGCACTGGGCTATGCACTCGTACAGGAGACACCGTGCGCTCTACTGCGTAACACGGCGCCTGCCCGTACTCCCGCTCTCCACGGTAAGCCTGGGAAGTGGGCGCAGGTCTCCTACCTGCCCTTGGCCCACTATCTCCTAGCCCCCCCCCAAGAAATTTTTGGGAATTACTCACGGGCTTTTTTGGCTTCCGTGCCAGACGCGTTCCCTCATAGCTCCGGTTCCTCTCTCCGGTAGCCTCTGCTCTCCTCAGTGCCTCCAGCTGTTCCCATGGGAGGCGATCCCTCCCAGCTAGGATCTCCTCCCAAGTGTAGCAACCCTTTCCGTCCAAAACATCGTCCCATGTCCATTGCTCCTTCTTTTCCTGTCCCTTTCTCCTTTGACTACGCTGCTTGGCTCTGGAGAGGTGGGTGATTCTGTTATAACTGTCGCTTTCCTCATCCTCAGATGAGGTGAGGAGAGAGGGATCTGAAGACCAAAACGCAGGCTTTGGGAAATAAGCCATCTTTATTAAACAACGATGATGGCAAACACGAAACGAAACAAAACACTTTCAAACTACAAAATAACAAAACGACGTTGCCAAACCCTGAACATAAACTTACATAACTAAACATAAACTTACGTACAGGAAACAGACGACATCGAAACGAAAACGAAACAAACAAACGCTACAGTCCAGTGTGGTACGAACAAACATACTGACACAGGAGACAATCACCCACAAACAAACAGTGAGAATGCCCTACCTAAATATGACTCTTAATTAGAGGCAAACGCAAACCACCTGCCTCTAATCAAGAGCCATACCAGGCAAACCGAAACCAACATAGAAACAGATAACATAGAATGCCCACCCAACCTCACGTCCTGACCAACTAACACACAAAAACTAACATAAATAGGTCAGGAACGTGACAGTTTGTATGGTTATGGTTTGACAAAATACCATTATATTGCAACAAAATCAACAACAAAACAGCATTACCTGCAAGCCAAACAAACAATCCTTGCACCTTGTCAAACAAAATACACCTTGCACCTTGTCATGCCACCTCTGAGACGTTTAAGAAGACAATAGGACTCCTCTGCCTACCTTGGATGGTTTCACTCCTCTCTTGGTTGGAGAGGATGGATCTTGAGCCTGCAGGGAAATATCATAGAATCAGTTCAATATGACAAACTAATATGATAATAATTATCTGTAAGGATAATCACTATCATTACATAACAGTTATAGTACTGTATTTTTTATTACTGGCTTCTCAGTGATCTGCATTGATGTTTTCTGTGTGTTGTGGAGACCAGAGGCCTTGTTGTTTATATATATATATTTAGATCCTACAGAAGACAGACATAGAGCTATAGCAGAACTCTCCAACAATGTTCCTGGAGTTAAAACCTACAGGAGGGTAGATCTCCAGGTAGAGGTTTGGAGTTAATACCTACAGGAGGGTTTCTCTCCAGGAACAGGGTTGGAGTTAAAACCTACAGGAGGGTCTCTCTCCAGGAACAGGGTTGGAGTTAAAACCTACAGGAGGGTCTCTCTCCAGGAACAGGGTTGGAGTTAAAACCTACAGGAGGGTGTCTCTCCAGGAACGGGGTTGGAGTTAAAACCTACAGGAGGGTCTCTCTCCAGGAACAGGGTTGGAGTTAAAACCTACAGGAGGGTCACTCTCCAGGAACAGGGTTGGAGTTAAAACCTACAGGAGGGTGTCTCTCCAGGAACAGGGTTGGAGTTAAAACCTACAGGAGGGTATCTCTCCAGGAACAGGGTTGGAGTTAAAACCTACAGGAGGGTTTCTCTCCAGGAACAGGGTTGGAGTTAAAACCTCCAGGAGGGAATCTCTCCAGGAACAGGGTTGGAGTTAAAACCTACAGGAGGGTGTCTCTCCAGGAACAGGGTTGGAGTTAAAACCTACAGGAGGGTTGGAGTTAAAACCTCCAGGAGGGTATCTCTCCAGGAACAGGGTTGGAGTTAAAACCTACAGGAGGGTATCTCTCCAGGAACAGGGTTGGTGTTAAAACCTACAGGAGGGTCTCTCTCCAGGAAGAGGGTTGGAGAGTACTGATCTATAGATCCTTGAGATAAGATGGACATAGTTCTATAGCTCATAGATAAGATACTGTAGCACCTCTAACCCCAGGGCCAATGAGACACATCTCAGAGGAGCGAGCGAAGGAGTACTAACCGTTGACTCTGCAGCTGCTACCTTGGACAGATAGAGAGCAGATATAGCTCTGACAGAGACAGAAGCCTCCGGTTTCTCCCTGTCCGGGTTGAAGGAGGAGGAACTGGCATCTCTGAGGTCTGAGATCGACTTCCTCTTGTCATCTACGGAAACATCAGGGGGACAGACAGTTTTTTTTTGCACACACTTTCCCATTGATATCTTACAAGACATTCTTAGCTGTGATGCACTGCAAATTTACACCATTTCACAGTTTTACCCCACTTCATTGTGATGATAGTGTATCTTAATGTACTGTGTGTAACCCTAACCTATTACGTATCCGTCCACTCACAGAGTTTCTAAACCCAGAGGCGCAACATGGTGAGACTTCCGGGAACGCTTGTGAAACAGACCGAACAGACCAGGCTGGAGTTTGGGGTTTGAGAAGTCAATGAGAGAAGTGAAGAATTCTTCCTTAGTTGTTCATTTTCTCCAAATCTAAAGGCACAAACCCTGATTGGAGCCGATGTCTTAAATAGTTGAACATGTTATTACTCCAACCTCATGAACGTGACAAACTGACATGTTTTCGTCTTCGTCAAAAACAGCTTTATATCGACGGACTGCCTTTGATTTGATGGCCGGCACACACGCGGTTCTGCGCGAGACGACAGTTAGACCCGATGACTTGTTTCTACGCACGAGCTTAGCTAGCCTACGCTGCCATGACATCACCTACAAATGTGATCGGGGATTTCTATTGGACAAGCAGTTTCTGCCTATCTTCATACTGTAGTGTCTTTGGTCGGTTCGGTACTAGAATTTTTAAAATTCTCTCTCTCTCTCTCTCTCTCTCTCTCTCTCTCTCTCTCTCTCTCTCTCTTTCTCTCTCTCTCTCTCTCTCTCTCTCTCTCTCTCTCTCTCTCTCTCTCTCTCTCTCTCTCTCTCTCTCTCTCTCTCTCTCTCTCTCTCTCTCTCTCTCTCTCTCTCTCTCTCTCTCTCTCTCTCTCTCTCTCTCTCTCTCTCTCTCTCTCTCTCTCTCGGGTCACACACACCACATCTTGTCTATAGAATGCCAGCTTTTAGATTTTTATCACCAAGTCATTGTCAGCTCAAGCTATCGCTAGCAAAACCCTTTTCCTTAACCAGACGCCCAGACTAACTGCAGGGTGCTAGAGTGGACACCATAAAACGCAGCCTTAGCAGGCCAGTCTTACTCTTAGTTAAATATATAACAGTTTACTATTAATATCAAACAAATCAGGTAATTATGTAATTTTCCTCTGACACAGGGCAGCCCCTTTATAGAGCTAAGAGCCAAGATCCTGCTACATCTACTCATTCACTGCTGCAGCTGTCTGGTCTGCATTAGTCCCCACTCACTCATATCACAGTGCCATCCGTTTTGTTACCAAAGCCCCTTATACCACCCACCACTGCGACCTGTATGCTCTAGTCGGCTGGCCCTCGCTACATATTCGTCGCCAGACCCACTAGCTCCAGGTCATCTATAAGTCAATCTATAAGTCTATGCTAGGTAAAGCTCTGCCTTATCTCAGCTCACTGGTCACGATAACAACACCCACCCGTAGCACGCGCTCCAGCAGGTATATCTCACTGGTCATCCCCAAAGCCAACACCTCCTTTGTCTGCCTTTCCTTCCAGTTCTCTGCTGCCAGTGACTGGAACAAATTGAAAAAATCGCTGAAGCTGGAGACTAATATTTCCCTCACTAACTTTAAACATCAGCTATCTGAGCAGCTAACTGATTGCTGCAGCTGTACATAGCCCATCTGTAAATAGCCCACCCAATCTACCTACCTCATCCCCATATTGTTTTTATTTACTTTCTGCTCTTTTGCACACCAGTATCACTACTTACACACCATCATCTGCTCATCTATCACTCCAGTGTTAATCTGCTAATTGTAATTACTTCGCTACTATGGTCTATTTATTGCCTTACCTCCTCACGCCATTTGCACACACTGTATATAGACTTTCTTTATTCTACTGTATTATTGACTGTACGGTTGTTTATTCCATGTAACTCTGTGTTGTTGTTTTTGTCGCACTGCTTTGCTTTATCTTGGCCAGGTCACAGTTGTAAATGAGAACTTGTTCTCAGCTGGCCTACCTGGTTAAATAAAGGTGAAATTAAAAATAATTTAAAAAATGTGGTACACAAGAACTTCTTGACAATTAACTGAAAATGACACAAGAATTTTGCTGATATCGTTCATTATAAGTAGCCTATACTAGAGAAATGTCAAATTTGAAATGAAATACGTTTGTTAATCTTTTTATTTTTTATTTTTTATGGGACAAATGATGGCTTCACACTACCAGTTCAAAGGACAATAAAAACTGTGGTGCACATTCATGTTAGAAACTTAGCGTTCTATTTATCAGGGGCAGTATTGAGTAGCTTGGATGAAAGGTGCACAGAGGTGCCCAGAGTAAACGGCCTGCTCCTCAGTCCCAGTTACTAATATATGCATATTATTATTAGTATTGAATAGAAAACACTCTGAAGTTTCTAAAACTGTTTGAATTATGTCTGTGAGTATAACAGAATTCATATGGCAGGCAAAAACCTGAGAAGTTCCACTTCCTGTTTGGATTTTTTCTGGGGGTGGCAGATTTTCAACCTGAAATTACAGCGAGATATGGATGAAAGCGCGAAGCTTTTAATCAGGGCGAGCGGAAAACATGACCGAATACAAACAGTGCAGCTATTCCCTCCGCAAGGCAGTCAAAACAAGCAAAGCGTCAGTATAGAGAAGAAGTAGAGTCGCAATTCAACGGCTCAAACACGAGACGTATGTGGCAGGGTCTACAGGATCTTGATGCTTGACATCATGGGAAAATCAAAAGAAATCAGACAAGACCTCAGAAAAACATTGTAGACCTCCACAAGTCTGGTTCATCCTAGGGAGCAATTTACAAATGCCTAAAGGTACCACGTTCATCTGTACAAACAATAGTACGCAAGTATAAACACCATGGGACCACGCAGCCGTCATACCGCTCCTAGAGATAAATGTACTTTGGTGCGAAAAGTGCAAATCAATCCCAGAACAACAGCAAAGGGCCGTGTGAAGATGCTGGAGGAAACAGGTACAAAAGTATCTATATCCACAGTAAAACGAGTCCTATATCGACATAACCTGAAATGCTGCTCAGCAAGGAAGAAGACACTGCTCCAAAACCGCCATAAAAAAGACAGACTACGATTTGCAACTACACATGGGGACAAAGATCGTACTTTTTGGAGAAATGTCCTCTGGTCTGATGAAACAAAAATGGAACTGTTTGGCCATAATGACCATCGTTATGTTTGGAGGAAAAAGGGGGAGGCTTGCAAGCCGAATAACACCATCCCAACCGTGAAGCACGGGGGTGGTAGCATCATGTTGTGGGGGGTGCTTTGCTGCAGGAGGGACTGGTGCACTTTACAAAATAGATGGCATCATGAGACAGGAAAATTATGTGGATATATTGAAGCAACATCTCAAGACGTCAGTGGCAGAATGGCAACAACAGGTACAACAGACTCAAGGTATTGGAGTGGCCATCACAAAGCCTTGACCTCAATCCTATAGAAAACCTGTGGGCAGAACTGAAAAAGCATGTGCGAGCAAGGAGGCCTACAAACCTGACTCAGTTAAACCAGCTCTGTCAGGAGGAATAGTTCAAAATTCATCCAACTTATTGTGGGAAGCTAGTGGAAGGCTACCTGACACGTTTGACCCAAGTTAAACAATTTAAAGGCAATGCTACCAAATACTAATTGAGTGTATGTAAACTTCTGACTCACTGGGAATGTGATGAAAGAAATAAAAGCTGAAATAAATCATTCTCTCTACTATTAATCTGACATTTCACATTCTTAAAATAAAGTGGTTATACTAACTGACCTAAGACAGGGAATTTTTACTAGGATTAAATGTCAGGAATTGAGAAAAGTGAGTTTAAATATATTTGGCTAAGGTGTATATACACTTCTGATTTCAACTGTAACTTGGCAAATCAGTTAAGAACAAATTTTATACTATAATAGTACGCAAGTATAAACACCATGGGACCACGCAGCCGTCATACCGCTCAGGAAGGAGACGCGTTCTGTCTCCTAGAGATGAATGTACTGTGGTGTGTACTGTACTGTACTTTGGTGCGAAAAGTGCAAATCAATCCCAGAACAACAGCAAAGGACCTTGTGAAGATGAAGTTCCATGTAGTCATGGCTCTATGTAGTACTGTGGAATAGAGTTCCATGTAGTCATGGCTCTATGTAGTACTGTGGAATAGAGTTCCATGTAGTCATGGCTCTATGTAGTACTGTGGAATAGAGTTCCATGTAGCCATGGCTCTATGTAGTACTGTGGAATAGAGTTCCATGTAGTCATGGCTCTATGTAGTACTGTGGAATAGAGTTCCATGTAGTCATGGCTCTATGTAGTACTGTGGAATAGAGTTCCATGTAGTCATGGCTCTATGTAGTACTGTGGAATAGAGTTCCATGTAGTCGTGGCTCTATGTAGTACTGTGGAATAGAGTTCCATGTAGTCATGGCTCTATGTAGTACTGTGGAATAGAGTTCCATGTAGTCATGGCTCTATGTAGTACTGTGGAATAGAGTTCCATGTAGTCATGGCTCTATGTAGTACTGTGGAATAGAGTTCCATGTAGTCATGGCTCTATGTAGTACTGTGGAATAGAGTTCCATGTAGTCATGGCTCTATGTAGTACTGTGGAATAGAGTTCCATGTAGTCATTGCTCTATGTAGTACTGTGGACTAGAGTTCCATGTAGTCATGGCTCTATGTAGTACTGTGGAATAGAGTTCCATGTAGTCATGGCTCTATGTAGTACTGTGGAATAGAGTTCCATGTAGTCATGGCTCTATGTAGTACTGTGGAATAGAGTTCCATGGAGTCATGGCTCTATGTAGTACTGTGGAATAGAGTTCCATGTAGTCATGGCTCTATGTAGTACTGTGGAATAGAGTTCCATGTAGTCATGGCTCTATGTAGTACTGTGGAATAGAGTTCCATGTAGTCATGGCTCTATGTAGTACTGTGGAATAGAGTTCCATGTAGTCATGGCTCTATGTAGTACTGTGGAATAGAGTTCCATGTAGTCATGGCTCTATGTAGTACTGTGGAATAGAGTTCCATGTAGTCGTGGCTCTATGTAGTACTGTGGAATAGAGTTCCATGTAGTCGTGGCTCTATGTAGTACTGTGGAATAGAGTTCCATGTAGTCGTGGCTCTATGTAGTACTGTGGAATAGAGTTCCATGTAGTCGTGGCTCTATGTAGTACTGTGGAATAGAGTTCCATGTAGTCGTGGCTCTATGTAGTACTGTGGAATAGAGTTCCATGTAGTCGTGGCTCTATGTAGTACTGTGGAATAGAGTTCCATGTAGTCGTGGCTCTATGTAGTACTGTGGAATAGAGTTCCATGTAGTCATGGCTCTATGTAGTACTGTGGAATAGAGTTCCATGTAGTCATGGCTCTGTGTAGTACTGTGGAATAGAGTTCCATGTAGTCATGGCTCTATGTAGTACTGTGGAATAGAGTTCCATGTAGTCATGGCTCTATGTAGCACTGTGGAATAGAGTTCCATGTAGTCATGGCTCTATGTAGTACTGTGGAATAGAGTTCCATGTAGTCATGGCTCTATGTAGTACTGTGGAATAGAGTTCCATGTAGTCATGGCTCTATGTAGTACTGTGGAATAGAGTTCCATGTAGTCATGGCTCTATGTAGTACTGTGGAATAGAGTTCCATGTAGTCATGGCTCTATGTAGTACTGTGGAATAGAGTTCCATGTAGTCATGGCTCTATGTAGTACTGTGGAATAGAGTTCCATGTAGTCATGGCTCTATGTAGTACTGTGGAATAGAGTTCCATGTAGTCATGGCTCTATGTAGTACTGTGGAATAGAGTTCCATGTAGTCATGGCTCTATGTAGTACTGTGGAATAGAGTTCCATGTAGTCATGGCTCTATGTAGTACTGTGGAATAGAGTTCCATGTAGTCATGGCTCTATGTAGTACTGTGGAATAGAGTTCCATGGAGTCATGGCTCTATGTAGTACTGTGGACTAGAGTTCCATGTAGTCATGGCTCTATGTAGTACTGTGGAATAAAGTTCCATGTAGTCATGGCTCTATGTAGTACTGTGGAATAGAGTTCCATGTAGTCATGGCTCTATGTAGTACTGTGGAATAAAGTTCCATGTAGTCGTGGCTCTATGTAGTACTGTGGAATAGAGTTCCATGTAGTCATGGCTCTATGTAGTACTGTGGAATAGAGTTCCATGTAGTCATGGCTCTATGTAGTACTGTGGAATAGAGTTCCATGTAGTCATGGCTCTATGTAGTACTGTGGAATAGAGTTCCATGTAGTCATGGCTCTATGTAGTACTGTGGAATAGAGTTCCATGTAGTCATGGCTCTATGTAGTACTGTGGAATAGAGTTCCATGTAGTCATGGCTCTATGTAGTACTGTGGAATAGAGTTCCATGTAGTCATGGCTCTATGTAGTACTGTGGAATAGAGTTCCATGTAGTCATGGCTCTATGTAGTACTGTGGAATAGAGTTCCATGTAGTCATGGCTCTATGTAGTACTGTGGAATAGAGTTCCATGTAGCAATGGCTCTATGTAGTACTGTGGAATAGAGTTCCATGTAGTCATGGCTCTATGTAGTACTGTGGAATAGAGTTCCATGTAGTCATGGCTCTATGTAGTACTGTGGAATAGAGTTCCATGTAGTCATGGCTCTATGTAGTACTGTGGAATAGAGTTCCATGTAGTCGTGGCTCTATGTAGTACTGTGGAATAGAGTTCCATGTAGTCGTGGCTCTATGTAGTACTGTGGAATAGAGTTCCATGTAGTCATGGCTCTATGTAGTACTGTGGAATAGAGTTCCATGTAGTCATGGCTCTGTGTAGTACTGTGGAATAGAGTTCCATGTAGTCATGGCTCTATGTAGTACTGTGGAATAGAGTTCCATGTAGTCATGGCTCTATGTAGCACTGTGGAATAGAGTTCCATGTAGTCATGGCTCTATGTAGTACTGTGGAATAGAGTTCCATGTAGTCATGGCTCTATGTAGTACTGTGGAATAGAGTTCCATGTAGTCATGGCTCTATGTAGTACTGTGGAATAGAGTTCCATGTAGTCATGGCTCTATGTAGTACTGTGGAATAGAGTTCCATGTAGTCATGGCTCTATGTAGTACTGTGGAATAGAGTTCCATGTAGTCATGGCTCTATGTAGTACTGTGGAATAGAGTTCCATGTAGTCATGGCTCTATGTAGTACTGTGGAATAGAGTTCCATGTAGTCATGGCTCTATGTAGTACTGTGGAATAGAGTTCCATGTAGTCATGGCTCTATGTAGTACTGTGGAATAGAGTTCCATGTAGTCATGGCTCTATGTAGTACTGTGGAATAGAGTTCCATGTAGTCGTGGCTCTATGTCGTACTGTGGAATAGAGTTCCATGTAGTCGTGGCTCTATGTAGTACTGTGGAATAGAGTTCCATGTAGTCATGGCTCTATGTAGTACTGTGGAATAGAGTTCCATGTAGTCATGGCTCTATGTAGTACTGTGGAATAGAGTTCCATGTAGTCATGGCTCTATGTAGTACTGTGGAATAGAGTTCCATGTAGTCATGGCTCTATGTAGTACTGTGGAATAGAGTTCCATGTAGTCATTGCTCTATGTAGTACTGTGGACTAGAGTTCCATGTAGTCATGGCTCTATGTAGTACTGTGGACTAGAGTTCCATGTAGTCATGGCTCTATGTAGTACTGTGGAATAGAGTTCCATGTAGTCATGGCTCTATGTAGTACTGTGGAATAGAGTTCCATGTAGTCATGGCTCTATGTAGTACTGTGGAATAGAGTTCCATGTAGTCATGGCTCTATGTAGTACTGTGGAATAGAGTTCCATGTAGTCATGGCTCTATGTAGTACTGTGGAATAGAGTTCCATGTAGTCGTGGCTCTATGTAGTACTGTGGAATAGAGTTCCATGTAGTCGTGGCTCTATGTAGTACTGTGGAATAGAGTTCCATGTAGTCGTGGCTCTATGTAGTACTGTGGAATAGAGTTCCATGTAGTCGTGGCTCTATGTAGTACTGTGGAATAGAGTTCCATGTAGTCATGGCTCTATGTAGTACTGTGGAATAGAGTTCCATGTAGTCATGGCTCTGTGTAGTACTGTGGAATAGAGTTCCATGTAGTCATGGCTCTATGTAGCACTGTGGAATAGAGTTCCATGTAGTCATGGCTCTATGTAGCACTGTGGAATAGAGTTCCATGTAGTCATGGCTCTATGTAGTACTGTGGAATAGAGTTCCATGTAGTCATGGCTCTATGTAGTACTGTGGAATAGAGTTCCATGTAGTCATGGCTCTATGTAGTACTGTGGAAAAGAGTTCCATGTAGTCATGGCTCTATGTAGTACTGTGGAATAGAGTTCCATGTAGTCATGGCTCTATGTAGTACTGTGGAATAGAGTTCCATGTAGTCATGGCTCTATGTAGTACTGTGGAATAGAGTTCCATGTAGTCATGGCTCTATGTAGTACTGTGGAATAGAGTTCCATGTAGTCATGGCTCTATGTAGTACTGTGGAATAGAGTTCCATGTAGCAATGGCTCTATGTAGTACTGTGGAATAGAGTTCCATGTAGTCATGGCTCTATGTAGTACTGTGGAATAGAGTTCCATGTAGTCATGGCTCTATGTAGTACTGTGGAATAGAGTTCCATGTAGTCATGGCTCTATGTAGTACTGTGGAATAGAGTTCCATGTAGTCATGGCTCTATGTAGTACTGTGGAATAGAGTTCCATGTAGTCGTGGCTCTATGTAGTACTGTGGAATAGAGTTCCATGTAGTCATGGCTCTATGTAGTACTGTGGAATAGAGTTCCATGTAGTCATGGCTCTGTGTAGTACTGTGGAATAGAGTTCCATGTAGTCATGGCTCTATGTAGTACTGTGGAATAGAGTTCCATGTAGTCATGGCTCTATGTAGCACTGTGGAATAGAGTTCCATGTAGTCATGGCTCTATGTAGTACTGTGGAATAGAGTTCCATGTAGTCATGGCTCTATGTAGTACTGTGGAATAGAGTTCCATGTAGTCATGGCTCTATGTAGTACTGTGGAATAGAGTTCCATGTAGTCATGGCTCTATGTAGTACTGTGGAATAGAGTTCCATGTAGTCATGGCTCTATGTAGTACTGTGGAATAGAGTTCCATGTAGTCATGGCTCTATGTAGTACTGTGGAATAGAGTTCCATGTAGTCATGGCTCTATGTAGTACTGTGGAATAGAGTTCCATGTAGTCATGGCTCTATGTAGTACTGTGGAATAGAGTTCCATGTAGTCATGGCTCTATGTAGTACTGTGGAATAGAGTTCCATGTAGTCGTGGCTCTATGTAGTACTGTGGAATAGAGTTCCATGTAGTCGTGGCTCTATGTAGTACTGTGGAATAGAGTTCCATGTAGTCATGGCTCTATGTAGTACTGTGGAATAGAGTTCCATGTAGTCATGGCTCTGTGTAGTACTGTGGAATAGAGTTCCATGTAGTCATGGCTCTATGTAGTACTGTGGAATAGAGTTCCATGTAGTCATGGCTCTATGTAGCACTGTGGAATAGAGTTCCATGTAGTCATGGCTCTATGTAGTACTGTGGAATAGAGTTCCATGTAGTCATGGCTCTATGTAGTACTGTGGAATAGAGTTCCATGTAGTCATGGCTCTATGTAGTACTGTGGAATAGAGTTCCATGTAGTCATGGCTCTATGTAGTACTGTGGAATAGAGTTCCATGTAGTCATGGCTCTATGTAGTACTGTGGAATAGAGTTCCATGTAGTCATGGCTCTATGTAGTACTGTGGAATAGAGTTCCATGTAGTCATGGCTCTATGTAGTACTGTGGAATAGAGTTCCATGTAGTCATGGCTCTATGTAGTACTGTGGAATAGAGTTCCATGTAGCCATGGCTCTATGTAGTACTGTGGAATAGAGTTCCATGTAGTCATGGCTCTATGTAGTACTGTGGAATAGAGTTCCATGTAGTCATGGCTCTATGTAGTACTGTGGAATAGAGTTCCATGTAGTCATGGCTCTATGTAGTACTGTGGAATAGAGTTCCATGTAGTCGTGGCTCTATGTAGTACTGTGGAATAGAGTTCCATGTAGTCGTGGCTCTATGTAGTACTGTGGAATAGAGTTCCATGTAGTCATGGCTCTATGTAGTACTGTGGAATAGAGTTCCATGTAGTCATGGCTCTGTGTAGTACTGTGGAATAGAGTTCCATGTAGTCATGGCTCTATGTAGTACTGTGGAATAGAGTTCCATGTAGTCATGGCTCTATGTAGCACTGTGGAATAGAGTTCCATGTAGTCATGGCTCTATGTAGTACTGTGGAATAGAGTTCCATGTAGTCATGGCTCTATGTAGTACTGTGGAATAGAGTTCCATGTAGTCATGGCTCTATGTAGTACTGTGGAATAGAGTTCCATGTAGTCATGGCTCTATGTAGTACTGTGGAATAGAGTTCCATGTAGTCATGGCTCTATGTAGTACTGTGGAATAGAGTTCCATGTAGTCATGGCTCTATGTAGTACTGTGGAATAGAGTTCCATGTAGTCATGGCTCTATGTAGTACTGTGGAATAGAGTTCCATGTAGTCATGGCTCTATGTAGTACTGTGGAATAGAGTTCCATGGAGTCATGGCTCTATGTAGTACTGTGGACTAGAGTTCCATGTAGTCATGGCTCTATGTAGTACTGTGGAATAAAGTTCCATGTAGTCATGGCTCTATGTAGTACTGTGGAATAGAGTTCCATGTAGTCATGGCTCTATGTAGTACTGTGGAATAAAGTTCCATGTAGTCGTGGCTCTATGTAGTACTGTGGAATAGAGTTCCATGTAGTCATGGCTCTATGTAGTACTGTGGAATAGAGTTCCATGTAGTCATGGCTCTATATAGTACTGTGGAATAGAGTTCCATGTAGTCATGGCTCTATGTAGTACTGTGGAATAGAGTTCCATGTAGTCATGGCTCTATATAGTACTGTGGAATAGAGTTCCATGTAGTCATGGCTCTATGTAGTACTGTGGAATAGAGTTCCATGTAGTCATGGCTCTATGTAGTACTGTGGAATAGAGTTCCATGTAGTCATGGCTCTATGTAGTACTGTGGAATAGAGTTCCATGTAGTCGTGGCTCTATGTAGTACTGTGGAATAGAGTTCCATGTAGTCATGGCTCTATGTAGTACTGTGGAATAGAGTTCCATGTAGTCATGGCTCTATGTAGTACTGTGGAATAGAGTTCCATGTAGTCGTGGCTCTATGTAGTACTGTGGAATAGAGTTCCATGTAGTCATGGCTCTATGTAGTACTGTGGAATAGAGTTCCATGTAGTCATGGCTCTATGTAGTACTGTGGAATAGAGTTCCATGTAATCATGGCTCTATATAGTACTGTGGAATAGAGTTCCATGTAGTCATGGCTCTATATAGTACTGTGGAATAGAGTTCCATGTAGTCATGGCTCTATGTAGTACTGTGGAATAGAGTTCCATGTAGTCATGGCTCTATGTAGTACTGTGGAATAGAGTTCCATGTAGTCATGGCTCTATGTAGTACTGTGGAATAGAGTTCCATGTAGTCATGGCTCTATGTAGTACTGTGGAATAGAGTTCCATGTAGTCATGGCTCTATGTAGTACTGTGGAATAGAGTTCCATGTAGTCATGGCTCTATGTAGTACTGTGGAATAGAGTTCCATGTAGTCATGGCTCTATGTAGTACTGTGGAATAGAGTTCCATGTAGTCATGGCTCTATGTAGTACTGTGGAATAGAGTTCCATGTAGTCATGGCTCTATGTAGTACTGTGGAATAGAGTTCCATGTAGTCATGGCTCTATGTAGTACTGTGGAATAGAGTTCCATGTAGTCATGGCTCTATGTAGTACTGTGGACTAGAGTTCCATGTAGTCGTGGCTCTATGTAGCACTGTGGAATAGAGTTCCATGTAGTCGTGGCTCTATGTAGTACTGTGGAATAGAGTTCCATGTAGTCATGGCTCTATGTAGTACTGTGGAATAGAGTTCCATGTAGTCATGGCTCTATGTAGCACTGTGGAATAGAGTTCCATGTAGTCGTGGCTCTATGTAGTACTGTGGAATAGAGTTCCATGTAGTCGTGGCTCTATGTAGTACTGTGGAATAGAGTTCCATGTAGTCATGGCTCTATGTAGTACTGTGGAATAGAGTTCCATGTAGTCATGGCTCTATGTAGTACTGTGGAATAAAGTTCCATGTAGTCATGGCTCTATGTAGTACTGTGGAATAAAGTTCCATGTAGTCATGGCTCTATGTAGTACTGTGGAATAGAGTTCCATGTAGTCATGGCTCTATGTAGTACTGTGGAATAGAGTTCCATGTAGTCATGGCTCTATGTAGTACTGTGGAATAGAGTTCCATGTAGTCATGGCTCTATGTAGTACTGTGGAATAGAGTTCCATGTAGTCATGGCTCTATGTAGTACTGTGGAATAGAGTTCCATGTAGTCATGGCTCTATGTAGTACTGTGGAATAGAGTTCCATGTAGTCATGGCTCTATGTAGTACTGTGGAATAGAGTTCCATGTAGTCATGGCTCTATGTAGTACTGTGGAATAGAGTTCCATGTAGTCATGGCTCTATGTAGTACTGTGGAATAGAGTTCCATGTAGTCATGGCTCTATGTAGTACTGTGGAATAGAGTTCCATGTAGTCATGGCTCTATGTAGTACTGTGGAATAAAGTTCCATGTAGTCATGGCTCTATGTAGTACTGTGGAATAAAGTTCCATGTAGTCATGGCTCTATGTAGTACTGTGGAATAGAGTTCCATGTAGTCATGGCTCTATGTAGTACTGTGGAATAGAGTTCCATGTAGTCATGGCTCTATGTAGTACTGTGGAATAGAGTTCCATGTAGTCATGGCTCTATGTAGTACTGTGGAATAGAGTTCCATGTAGTCATGGCTCTATGTAGCACTGTGGAATAGAGTTCCATGTAGCCATGGCTCTATGTAGTACTGTGGAATAGAGTTCCATGTAGTCATGGCTCTATGTAGTACTGTGGAATAGAGTTCCATGTAGTCATGGCTCTATGTAGCACTGTGGAATAGAGTTCCATGTAGTCATGGCTCTATGTAGTACTGTGGAATAGAGTTCCATGTAGCCATGGCTCTATGTAGTACTGTGGAATAGAGTTCCATGTAGTCATGGCTCTATGTAGCACTGTGGAATAGAGTTCCATGTAGTCATGGCTCTATGTAGTACTGTGGAATAGAGTTCCATGTAGTCATGGCTCTATGTAGTACTGTGGAATAGAGTTCCATGTAGTCATGGCTCTATGTAGTACTGTAGAATAGAGTTCCATGTAGTCATGGCTCTATGTAGTACTGTGCTCCTCCCATAGTCTGTTCTGCTGGCTGGAGTGTTTACGGACATATTCAATCTCTCCCTCGCCCAGTCTGCTGTCCCCCACTTGCTCCAAGATGGCCACCATTGTTCCTGTTCTCAAGAAGTCAAAGGTATCTGGACTAAATGACTATCGCCCCATAGCACTCACTTCTGTCATCATGAAGTGCTTTGAGAGGCTAGTTAAGGATCATATCACCTCTACCTTACCTGACACCCTAGACCCACTCCAATTTGCTTACCGCCCCAATAGGTCCATAGACGATGTATTTGCCATCACACTGCATTGTCTCATCTGGACAAGAGGAATACCTATGTAAGAATGCTGTTCATTGACTACAGCTCAGCATTTAACACCATAGTACCCTCCAAACTTGTCATTAAGCTCGAGACCTTGGGTCTTGACCCCGCCCTGTGCAACTGGGTCCTGGACTTCCTGACAGGCCGCCCCCAGGTGGTGAAGGTAGGAAACAACATCTCCACCCCGCTGATCCTCAACACTGGGGCCCCACAAGGGTGCGTTCTCAGCCCCCTCCTGTACTCCCTGTTCACCCACGACTGCGTGGCCACGCACGCTTCCAACTCAATCATCAAGTTTACAGACGACACTACAGTGGTAGGCCTGATTACCAACAACGACGAGACGGCCTACAGGGAGGAGGTGAGGGCCCTCGGAGTGTGGTGTCAGGAAAATAACCTCACACTCAACATCAACATAACAAAGGAGATGATCGTGGACTTCAGGAAACAGCAGAGGGAGCAGCCCCCTATCCACATCGGCGGGACAGTAGTGGAGAAGGTGGAAAGTTTTAAGTTCCTCGGTGTACACATCACTGACAAACTGAAATGGTCCACCCACACAGACAGCGTTGTGGAGAAGGCACAACAGAGTCTCTTCAACCTCAGAAGGCTGAAGAAATTTGTCTTGTCTTCTAAAAGACTCTTATACAGATCCACAATCGAGAGCTTCCTGTCGGGCTGTATCACCGCCTGGTACGGCAACTGCTCCGCCCACAACCGTAAGGCTCTCCAGAGGGTAGTGAGGTCTGCACAACACATCACCGGGGGCAAACTACCTGCCCTCCAGGACACCTACACCACCCGATGTCACAGGAAGGCCAAAAAGATCATCAAGGACAACAACCACCCGAGCCACTGCCTGTTCACCCCGCTATCATCCAGAAGGCGAGGTCAGTACAGGTGCATCAAAGCAGGGACCGAGAGACTGAAAAACAGCTTCTATCTCAAGGCCATCAGACTGTTAAACAGCCATCACTAACATTGAGTGGCTGCTGCCTACATACAGACTCAAATCTCTGGTCACTTTAATAAATGGACTTAATAAAGGGATCACTAGTCACTTTAAATAACGCCACTTTAATAATGTTTACATATCCTACATTACTCATCTCATATGTATATACTGTATTCTATACCATCTACTGCATCTTGCCTATGCCACACGCCATCACTCATCCATAAATGTATATATAAATATTCTATTCATCCCTTTACATTTGTGTGTATTTGTATGTATAAGGTAGTTGTTGTGAATTTGTTAGATTACTTGTTAGATATTACTACACGGTCGGAACTAGAAGCACAAGCATTTCTCTACACTCGCATTAACATCTGCTAAGGATCTGCAGAGAAGAATGGGAGAAACTCCCCAAATACAGGTGTGCCAAGCTTGTAGCGTCATACCCAAGAAGACTCGAGGCTGTAATCGCTGCCAAAGGTGCTTCAACAAAGTACTGAGTAAAGGGTCTGAATACTAATGTACATTTAATATTTCAGTTTTTATTTTTAATACATTCGCAAAAATGTGATATTTCACATATTTTATTTGTAATACATTTTGCACACACACAAAAAAAGCAGTTTTTAATTTGTCATTATGGGGTATTGTGTGTAGACATGTTTTGATGTATTATTCATTTTAGGATAAGGCTGTAACGTAACAAAATGTGGAAAAGGTCAAGAGGTCTGAATACTTTCAGAATGCACTGTAGATACATACACAGTACCAGTCAAAAGTTTTGACACACCTACTCAATCCAGGGTTTTTCTTAATTTGTACTATTTTCTACATTGTAGAATAATAGTGAAGATATCAAAACTATGAAATAACACATATGGAATCATGTAGTAACCCAAAAAGTGTTAAACAAATCAAAATATATTTTATATTTGACATTCTTCATAGTAGCCACCCTTTGCCATGATGACAGCTTTGCACATTCTTGGCGTTCTCTTAACCATGAATTGCTAACAACCCTGTTTAAAATCCGGTATGTGGTTCTCGGTAACCGCCGGACGGCTCATGACAAGAGGCGTGGAGTGTGTTGTGTACGTACCTCCAATCAAGTTGATTTGTGATTTTCCATCGAGATTTGTGTCATATTGGATTAGATATGATGGTAGGGAGATTTGTGTCATATTGGATTAGATATGATGGTAGGGAGATTTGTGTCATATTGGATTAGATATGATGGTAGGGAGATTTGTGTCATATTGGATTAGATATGATGGTAGGGAGATTTGTGTCATATTGGATTAGATATGATGGTAGGGAGATTTGTGTCATATTGGATTAGATATGATGGTAGGGAGATTTGAATTTAACATTGAGCTTCAACCAATACCTATCGTCACGTCTATAATACACATCATTACCAACAGTATGTGGACACCTGCTTGTCGAACATCTCATTCCAAAATCATGGGCAGTAAAATGGAGTTGGTGCCCCCCCTTTGCTCTATAACAGCCTCCACTCTTCTGGGAAGGCTTTCCATAGATGTTGGAACATTGCTGTTATAACAGCCTCCACTCTTCTGGGAAGGCTTTCCACTAGATGTTGGAACATTGCTGCTATAACAGCCTCCACTCTTCTGGGAAGGCTTTCCACTAGATGATGGAACATTGCTGCTATAACAGCCTCCGCTCTTCTGGGAAGGCTTTCCACTAGATGTTGGAACATTGCTGCTATAACAGCCTCCACTCTTCTGGGAAGGCTTTCCACTAGATGTTGGAACATTGCTGCTATAACAGCCTCCGCTCTTCTGGGAAGGCTTTCCACTAGATGTTGGAACATTGCTGCTATAACAGCCTCCACTCTTCTGGGAAGGCTTTCCACTAGAAGATGGAACATTGCTGCTATAACAGCCTCCACTCTTCTGGGAAGGCTTTCCACTAGATGTTGGAACATTGCTGCTATAACAGCCTCCACTCTTCTGGGAAGGCTTTCCACTAGATGTTGGAACATTGCTGCTGTAACAGCCTCCACTCTTCTGGGAAGGCTTTCCACTAGATGTTGGAACATTGCTGTTATAACAGCCTCCACTCTTCTGGGAAGGCTTTCCACTAGATGTTGGAACATTGCTGCCATAACAGCCTCCACTCTTCTGGGAAGGCTTTCCACTAGATGTTGGAACATTGCTGCAGGGACTTGCTTCCATTTAGCCACAAGAGTATTAGCGAGCTCGGGCACTGATGTTGGGCGATTAGGCCTGGCTCACAGTTGGCGGTCCAATTCATCACAAAGGTGTTCGATGGGGTTGAGGTCAGGGTTTTGTGCAGGCCAGTCAAGTTATTCCACACCGATCTCAATAAACCGTTTCTGTATGGACATCGCTTTGTGCACTGGGGCATTGTCATGCTGAAACAGGAAAGGGACTTCCCCAGAATGTTACCACAAAGCACAGAATCGTCTTGAATGTCAGGAGCCCTAGACCAAACCATGAAAAACAGCCCCAGACCATTATTCCTCCTCCACCAAACTTTACAGTTGGCACTGTGCATTTGGGCAGGTAGCGTTCTTCTGGCATCCACCAAACCCAGATGCGTCCGTCGGAATGCCAGATGGTGAAGCGTGATTCATCACTCCAGAGAACATGTTTCCACTGCTCCAGAGTCCAATGGCGGCGAGCTTTACACCACTCCAGCCGACGCTTGGCATTGAGCATGGTGATCTTCGGCTTGTGTGCGGCTGCTCGGCCATGGAAACTAATTTCATGAAGCTCTCGACGAAGAGTTATTGTGTTGAAGTTGCTTCCAGAGGCAGTTTGGACCTCAGTAGTCAGTGTTGCAACCGAGGACATGATTTTTATGAGCTATGTGCTTCAGTACTCGGAGGTCCCACTCTGTGAGCTTGTGTGGCCTACCACTTCGCGGCTGAGCTGTTATTGCTCATAGACTTTTCCACTTCACAATAACAGCAACAACAGTTGACCGGGGCAGCTCTAGCAGGGCAGAAATTTGACGAACTGACTTGTTGGAAAGGTGGCATCCTATGACGGTGACACGTTTGAAGTCACTGAGCTCTTCAGTACGGGCCATTCTACTGCCAATGTTTGTCTATGGAGATTGCATGGCTGTGTGCTCAATGTTATACACCTGTCAGCAACGGGTGTGGCTGAAATAGACGAATCCAGTCATTTGAAGGGGTGTCCACATACTTTTGTGTACATATAGTGTAGATACAGTAGGTTGACTGTTGTGGGGGTCTGTATGACCTGAGTGCGATATATAATCTCGTACATTGCTGATGAAATGTAATCACATGATATGATGACTAGGACAGTGCTGTAGTTACTCACCATCCTGAGATGCTGTAGATGTCTTCTCCAGATTGATACCACTGATGGTCATTCTCCTCTCTGAGCGCCTCATTCTCCCAACCTCAGGGGACAGAAATGACAAAGTTCGTATGATGTCACTGCTAACCACCAGACATGATACGATATATTAGCAGTAGAACAGTACCATGGTTACTGGAATAATACCATGGTTACTGGAATAATACCATGGTTACTGGAATAATACCATGATTACTGGAATAATACCATGACTACTGGAATAATACCATGGTTACTGGAATAATACCATGACTACTGGAATAATACCATGGTTACTGGAATAATACCATGGTTACTGGAATAATACCATGATAACTGGAATAATACCATGACTACTGGAATAATACCATGGTTACTGGAATAATACCATGATAACTGGAATAATACCATGGTTACTGGAATAACTCCATGGTAACTGGAATAATACCATGACTACTGGAATAATACCATGACTACTGGAATAATACCATGACAACTGGAATAATACCACGATAACTGGAATAATACCAGGGTTACTGGAATAATACCATGGTTACTGGAATAATACCATGACAACTGGAATAATACCACGATAACTGGAATAATACCAGGGTTACTGGAATAATACCAGGGTTACTGGAATAATACCATGGTTACTGGAATAACTCCATGGTAACTGGAATAATACCATGACAACTGGAATAATACCATGACTACTGGAATAATACCATGGTTACTGGAATAATACCATGGTTACTGGAATAATACCATGGTTACTGGAATAATACCCCGATAACTGGAATAATACCCCGATAACTGGAATAATACCATGGTTACTGGAATAACTCCATGGTAACTGGAATAATACCATGACAACTGGAATAATACCATGGTTACTGGAATAATACCATGATTACTGGAATAATACCATGGTTACTGGAATAATATAATGATAACTGGAATAATACCATGGTTACTGGAATAATATAATGATAACTGGAATAATACCATGGTTACTGGAATAATACCATGACAACAGGAATAATACCACGATAACTGGAATAATACCATGGTTACTGGAATAATACCATGATTACTGGAATAATACCATGACAACTGGAATAATACCACGATAACTGGAATAATACCATGGTTACTGGAATAATACCATGATAACTGGAATAATACCATGATAACTGGAATAATACCATGATAACTGGAATAATACCATGACTACTGGAATAATACCATGACAACTGGAATAATACCATGATAACTGGAATAATACCATGATAACTGGAATAATACCATGACTACTGGAATAATACCATGGTTACTGGAATAATACCATGGTTACTGGAATAATATAATGATTACTGGAATAATACCATGGTTACTGGAATAATATCATGACAACTGGAATAATACCATGATAACTGGAATAATACCATGATAACTGGAATAATACCATGACTACTGGAATAATATAATGATAACTGGAATAATTCCATGACTACTGGAATAATACCATGGTTACTGGAATAATACCATGACTACTGGAATAATACCATGACATCTGGAATAATACCATGGTTACTGGAATAATACCATGGTTACTGGAATAATACCATGGTTACTGGAATAACACCATGATTACTGGAATAATACCATGACAACTGGAATAATACCATGATTACTGGAATAATACCATGACATCTGGAATAATACCATGACAACTGGTATAATACCATGGTTACTGGAATAATACCATGGTTACTGGAATAATACCCCGATAACTGGAATAATACCATGACAACTGGAATAATACCATGATTACTGGAATAATACCACGATAACTGGAATAATACCATGACAACTGGAATAATACCATGATTACTGGAATAATACCATGGTTACTGGAATAATACCATGGTTACTGGAATAATACCCAGATAACTGGAATAATACCATGATAACTGGAATAATACCATGGTTACTGGAATAATACCATGAAAACTGGAATGATACCATGGTTACTGGAATAATACCATGAAAACTGGAATAATACCATGGTTACTGGAATAATACCATGGTTACTGGAATAATACCATGGTTACTGGAATAATACCATGAAAACTGGAATAATACCATGAAAACTGGAATAATACCATGATAACTGGAATAATACCATGATTACTGGAATAATACCATGATTACTGGAATAATTCCATGATTACTGGAATAATATAATGATAACTGAAATAATACCATGATTACTGGAATAATACCATGGTTACTGGGATAATACCAGGGTTACTGGAATAATACCATGGTTACTGGAATAACTCCATGGTAACTGGAATAATACCATGACAACTGGAATAATACCATGACTACTGGAATAATACCATGGTTACTGGAATAATACCATGGTTACTGGAATAATACCATGGTTACTGGAATAATACCCCGATAACTGGAATAATACCAGGGTTACTGGAATAATACCATGGTTACTGGAATAACTCCATGGTAACTGGAATAATACCATGACAACTGAAATAATACCATGGTTACTGGAATAATACCATGATTACTGGAATAATACCATGGTTACTGGAATAATATAATGATAACTGGAATAATACCATGGTTCCTGGAATAATACCATGATTACTGGAATAATACCATGACAACTGGAATAATACCACGATAACTGGAATAATACCATGATAACTGGAATAATACCATGATAACTGGAATAATACCATGACTACTGGAATAATACCATGACAACTGGAATAATACCATGATAACTGGAATAATACCATGATAACTGGAATAATACCATGACTACTGGAATAATATATTGATAACTGGAATAATACCATGACTACTGGAATAATACCATGGTTACTGGAATAATACCATGACTACTGGAATAATACCATGACATCTGGAATAATACCATGGTTACTGGAATAATACCATGGTTACTGGAATAATACCATGGTTACTGGAATAATACCATGATTACTGGAATAATACCATGACAACTGGAATAATACCATGGTTACTGGAATAATACCATGATTACTGGAATAATACCCCGATAACTGGAATAATACCATGACAACTGGAATAATACCTTGATACCTGGAATAATACCATGACTACTGGAATAATACCATGGTTACTGGAATAATACCATGGTTACTGGAATAATACCATGATTACTGGAATAATACCATGGTTACTGGAATAATACCATGGTTACTGGAATAATACCATGGTTACTGGAATAATACCATGATTACTGGAATAATACCCCGATAACTGGAATAATACCATGACAACTGGAATAATACCACAACAACTGGAATAATACCATGGTTACTGGAATAATACCATGATTACTGGAATAATACCATGACAACTGGAATAATACCATGGTTACTGGAATAATACCATGATTACTGGAATAATACCATGACAACTGGAATAATACCATGATTACTGGAATAATACCATGACATCTGGAATAATACCATGACAACTGGAATAATACCATGGTTACTGGAATAATACCATGGTTACTGGAATAATACCCCGATAACTGGAATAATACCATGACAACTGGAATAATACCATGATTACTGGAATAATACCACGATAACTGGAATAATACCATGACAACTGGAATAATACCATGATTACTGGAATAATACCATGGTTACTGGAATAATACCATGGTTACTGGAATAATACCCCGATAACTGGAATAATACCATGACAACTGGAATAATACCATGATAACTGGAATAATACCATGGTTACTGGACTAATACCATGAAAACTGGAATAATACCATGAAAACTGGAATAATACCATGAAAACTGGAATAATACCATGGTTACTGGAATAATACCATGGTTACTGGAATAATACCATGGTTACTGGAATAATACCATGAAAACTGGAATAATACCATGAAAACTGGAATAGTACCATGATAACTGGAATAATACCATGATTACTGGAATAATACCATGATTACTGGAATAATACCATGATTACTGGAATAATACCATGGTTACTGGAATAATACCATGATTACTGGAATAATACCATGGTTACTGGAATAATACCATGGTTACTGGAATAATACCATGGTTACTGAAATAATACCATGACTACTGGAATAATACCATGACAACTGGAATAATACCATGATTACTGGAATAATACCATGGTTACTGGAATAATACCATGACAACTGGAATAATACCATGGTTACTGGAATAATACCATGACAACTGGAATAATACCATGACAACTGGAATAATACCATGACAACTGGAATAATACCATGATTACTGAAATAATATAATGATAACTGGAAATATACCATGATAACTGGAATAACTCCATGATTACTGGAATAATACCATGGACACTGTCCTCTGCTAGCCAAATTTACCCAGGAAAAGGATTAATCAATACACATGCACCTTTAGATTGGCTAGCCTCCACACACTCACCTGTAGACCAGTGGCGGTCCGTGCCATTTAAGATCAGGGAGGACAATCTTTTTTAAAAATGTTTAATTGTAAACGTATTTGTATTTAAATGTATTTGGCTAAGGTGTATGTAAACTTCTGACTTCAACTGTATGTAAGAATGCTGTTCATTGACTACAGCTCAGTATTTAACACCATAGTACCCTCCAAACTCGTCATTAAGCTTGAGACCCTGGGTCTCGATCCCGCCCTGTGCAACTGGGTCCTGGACTTTTTGACGGGCCGCCCCCAGGTGGTGAAGGTAGGACACTGGAACCCCACAATGGGTGCGTTCTCAGCCCTCTCCTGTACTCCCTGTTCACCCACGAAGCTGCGTGGCCATGCACGCCTCCAACTCAATCATCAAGTTTACAGACGACACTACAGTGGTAGGCCTGATTACCAACAACGACGAGACGGCCTACAGGGAGGAGGTGAGGGCCCTCGGAGTGTGGTGTCAGGAAAATAACCTCACACTCAACATCAACAAAACAAAGGAGATGATCGTGGACTTCAGGAAACAGCAGAGGGAGCACCCCCCTATCCACATCGACGGGACAGTAGTGGAGAAGGTGGAAAGTCTTAAGTTCCTCGGCGTACACATCACGGACAAACTGAAATGGTCCACCCACACAGACAGCGTTGTGGAGAAGGAGCAGCAGCGCCTCTTCAACCTCAGGAGGCTGAAGAAATTTGGCTTGTCACAAACATTTACAGATGCACATTCGAGAGCATTCTGTCGGGCTGTATCACCGCCTGGTACGGCAACTGCTCCGCCCACAACGGCAAGGCTCTCCAGAGGGTAGTGAGGTCTGCACAACACATCACCGGGGACAAACTACCTGCCCTCCAGGACACCTACACCACCCGATGTCACAGGAAGGCCAAAAAGATCATCAAGGACGACAACCACCTGAGCCACTGCCTGTTCACCCCGCTATCATCCAGAAGGTGAGGTCAGTACAGGTGCATCAAAGCAGGGACCGAGAGACTGAAAAACAGCTTCTATCTCAAGGCCATCAGACTGTTAAACAGCCATCACTAACATTGAGTGGCTGCTGCCAACATACTGACTCAAATCTCTAGCCACTTAATAATTAATAATTGGATGTAATACATGTATCACTAGTCACTTTAAACAATGCCACTTCATATAATGTTTACTTACCCTACATTACTCATCTCATATGTATATACTGTACTCTATACCATCTACTGCATCTTGCCTATGCCTTTCGGCCATCGCTCATCCATATATATATGTACATATTCTTATTCATTCCTTTACACTTGTGTGTATTAGGTAGTAGTTGTGAAATTGTTAGGTTAGATTACTTGTTAGATATTCCTGCACGGTCGGAACTAGAAGCACAAGCATTTCGCTACACTCTCATTAACATCTGCTAACCACGTGTATGTGACCAATAAAATTAGATTAGATTTGATTTACCAGGGAGGGATGGCTCCAGTATGGAGTTGGAGGCCCTGATCTCTAAACAATAAAAACTGTTGACACAGCAGATACGGTCTGGTATCTTTCATACAGATCTTAACCTTGTGGCCCATTCTATACGTCTGTTGTTCGTCATGTAGGTTGAAAGGGGTGTATTTTAGCTATAAAATACCTTTGTACTTTTGTCTCGGGGCTCTCAACGAATCATCTGAGCGTGAATCGTCGACCAGCCATCGTTATCGTAGAGCGCTCAATCGATTAACTTTGTGTGTGTGTCGTATTGACCTGCTCCCTTATTAATAAGTGAATATAGATTTAGTTTAAGCATAACTCTGACTTGTGTGATAAGTTTGTTTCTCCTCAGTTGATAGTAAAGAAATGAACCACCCCACATTATAAACTGGGTGGTTCCAACCCTCAATGCTGATTGGTACATCAGACCGTATACCACAGGTATGATAAAACTTTTATTTTTACTGTTCTAATTACATTGGTAACCAGATTATAAGCAGTAAGGCACCTCAGGGTTTGTGGCAGATGGCCAATATGACCACGGCTAAGGGCTGTATCCAGGCACTCCCCCATACGTTGTGCATAAGAAGCCGTGGTATATTGGCCATACACCACACCCCCTCGTGTCTTATTGCGTAAATATATGTGTGGGGATGTGAGATATATGGTAGCTTAATCTCTGGCATGTTGTAATCATTTACAGTATTTATAATCGAGGGTTGTTGCGTCTGTTTCGGCCTGCAGAGGGAGCCGTTCGCTCTAGTGGTCGCTTCACACGCTCTCACTCTAACCTGCCTAGTCAGTGAGCCAGTTGAACGAGAGCCAACTGAAAAGAGAAGCATCCTATAAACTAAATATGTTAAACCTTATCATCATGGTGAGCGAGTTATAAAGCATAGGATAGGAAACACCAAGTTAAGTCGAGTGTAATGATATAATAGTCATATTTTTTTAATGACGTTTTAATTTAAAAGTCTGTTAGCATAGAACCCAACATCAGCTAAAGTTAGCTCCGGTCAAGCTAGCCTGTTGTAGTCATGGCGACGGGACCGAGGAACGTCCGCACAGTGTAAACAAAGGGGAACGTTGTAACTAACTGTTTTAGGGATAATATGTTGAGAATTACACGATGAAAATGTATCTCTGAGATAAGATGAAAATGAATACCTTTTTACTAATTATTTTTTGGTATGTTGGTTATTTAGATTTGTAAATGAGTAGCCAAGTCAGTTGATTAAAAGAGAGACAACTGAAAACTGTATTGAAGAGAGAAGCCCCTGATAAACTATTTTAAATCTTCACGGTTTCAGACTCCCTTCATTCCTCTCACCATATCCTATCCAGGTCCCAAGGTTTAATAGGGTACACTACTACACCCTGTCTGCTGGGGGTTTTCACTATGAGTTAAAGGGGTTTAATAGGGTACACTACTAGACCCTGTCTGCTGGGGGTTTTCACTATGAGTTAAAGGGGTATAATAGGGTACACTACTAGACCCTGTCTGCTGGGGTTTTCACTGAGTTAAAGGGGTTTAATAGGGTACACTACTAGACCCTGTCTGCTGGGGTTTTTCACTATGAGTTAAAGGGGTTTAATAGGGTACACTACTAGACCCTGTCTGCTGGGGTTTTCACTGAGTTAAAGGGGTTTAATAGGGTACACTACTAGATCCTGTCTGAGTTAAAGGGGTTTAATAGGGTACACTACTAGACCCTGTCTGAGTTAAAGGGGTATAATAGGGTACACTACTAGACCCTGTCTGCTGGGGTTTTCACTATGAGTTAAAGGGGTTTAATAGGGTACACTACACTACTAGACCCTGTCTGCTGTGGGTGTTCACTGTGAGTTAAAGGGGTTTAATAGGGTACACTACTAGACCCTGTCTGCTGGGGTTTTCACTGAGTTAAAGGGGTTTAATAGGGTACACTACTAGACCCTGTCTGCTGGGGTTTTCACTGTGAGTTAAAGGGGTTTAATAGGGTACACTACTAGACCCTGTCTGAGTTAAAGGGGTTTAATAGGGTACACTACTAGACCCTGTCTGCTGGGGTTTTACACTGAGTTAAAGGGGTATAATAGGGTACACTACACCACTAGACCCTGTCTGCTGTGGGTTTTTCACTGAGTTAAAGGGGTTTAATAGGGTACACTACTAGACCCTGTCTGCTGGGGTTTTCACTGAGTTAAAGGGGTTTAATAGGGTACACTACACCACTAGACCCTGTCTGCTGGGGTTTTTCACTGAGTTAAAGGGGTTTAATAGGGTACACTACTAGACCCTGTCTGCTGTGGGTTTTTCACTGAGTTAAAGGGGTTTAATAGGGTACACTACTAGACCCTGTCTGCTGGGGTTTTTCACTGAGTTAAAGGGGTTTAATAGGGTACACTACACCACTAGACCCTGTCTGCTGGGGTTTTTCACTGAGTTAAAGGGGTTTAATAGGGTACACTACACCACTAGACCCTGTCTGAGTTAAAGGGGTTTAATAGGGTACACTACTAGACCCTGTCTGCTGGGGTTTTCACTGAGTTAAAGGGGTATAATAGGGTACACTACTAGACCCTGTCTGCTGGGGTTTTCACTGAGTTAAAGGGGTTTAATAGGGTACACTACACCACTAGACCCTGTCTGAGTTAAAGGGGTTTAATAGGGTACACTACTAGACCCTGTCTGCTGGGGTTTTTCACTGAGTTAAAGGGGTTTAATAGGGTACACTACACCACTAGACCCTGTCTGCTGGGGTTTTTCACTGAGTTAAAGGGGTTTAATAGGGTACACTACACCACTAGACCCTGTCTGAGTTAAAGGGGTTTAATAGGGTACACTACACCACTAGACCCTGTCTGCTGTGGGTTTTTCACTGAGTTAAAGGGGTTTAATAGGGTCCACTACTAGACCCTGTCTGCTGGGGTTTTTCACTGAGTTAAAGGGGTTTAATAGGGTACACTACTAGACCCTGTCTGCTGGGGTTTTTCACTATGAGTTAAAGGGGTTTAATAGGGTACACTACTAGACCCTGTCTGAGTTAAAGGGGTTTAATAGGGTACACTACTAGACCCTGTCTGCTGGGGTTTTCACTGAGTTAAAGGGGTATAATAGGGTACACTACTAGACCCTGTCTGCTGGGGTTTTCACTGAGTTAAAGGGGTTTAATAGGGTACACTACTAGACCCTGTCTGCTGGGGTTTTCACTGAGTTAAAGGGGTTTAATAGGGTACACTACACTACTAGACCCTGTCTGCTGTGGGTTTTCACTGAGTTAAAGGGGTTTAATAGGGTACACTACTAGACCCTGTCTGAGTTAAAGGGGTTTAATAGGGTACACTACTAGACCCTGTCTGCTGTGGGTTTTTCACTATGAGTTAAAGGGGTTTAATAGGGTACACTACACTACTAGACCCTGTCTGCTGGGGTTTTTCACTGAGTTAAAGGGGTTTAATAGGGTACACTACACTACTAGACCCTGTCTGCTGGGGTTTTTCACTGAGTTAAAGGGGTTTAATAGGGTACACTACTAGACCCTGTCTGCTGGGGTTTTTCACTATGAGTTAAAGGGGTATAATAGGGTACACTACTAGACCCTGTCTGCTGGGGTTTTCACTGAGTTAAAGGGGTTTAATAGGGTACACTACTAGACCCTGTCTGCTGTGGTTTTCACTGAGTTAAAGGGGTTTAATAGGGTACACTACACCACTAGACCCTGTCTGAGTTAAAGGGGTTTAATAGGGTACACTACACCACTAGACCCTGTCTGCTGTGGGTTTTTCACTGAGTTAAAGGGGTTTAATAGGGTACACTACTAGACCCTGTCTGCTGGGGTTTTTCACTGAGTTAAAGGGGTTTAATAGGGTACACTACACCACTAGACCCTGTCTGAGTTAAAGGGGTTTAATAGGGTACACTACTAGACCCTGTCTGCTGGGGTTTTTCACTGAGTTAAAGGGGTTTAATAGGGTACACTACACCACTAGACCCTGTCTGCTGGGGTTTTTCACTGAGTTAAAGGGGTTTAATAGGGTACACTACACCACTAGACCCTGTCTGAGTTAAAGGGGTTTAATAGGGTACACTACACCACTAGACCCTGTCTGCTGTGGGTTTTTCACTGAGTTAAAGGGGTTTAATAGGGTACACTACACTACTAGACCCTGTCTGCTGGGGTTTTTCACTGAGTTAAAGGGGTTTAATAGGGTACACTACACCACTAGACCCTGTCTGAGTTAAAGGGGTTTAATAGGGTACACTACTAGACCCTGTCTGCTGGGGTTTTTCACTGAGTTAAAGGGGTTTAATAGGGTACACTACTAGACCCTGTCTGCTGGGGTTTTTCACTGAGTTAAAGGGGTTTAATAGGGTACACTACACCACTAGACCCTGTCTGAGTTAAAGGGGTTTAATAGGGTACACTACTAGACCCTGTCTGCTGGGGTTTTCACTGAGTTAAAGGGGTATAATAGGGTACACTACTAGACCCTGTCTGCTGGGGTTTTCACTGAGTTAAAGGGGTTTAATAGGGTACACTACTAGACCCTGTCTGCTGGGGTTTTCACTGAGTTAAAGGGGTTTAATAGGGTACACTACACCACTAGACCCTGTCTGAGTTAAAGGGGTTTAATAGGGTACACTACTAGACCCTGTCTGCTGTGGTGTTTCACTGAGTTAAAGGGGTTTAATAGGGTACACTACTAGACCCTGTCTGAGTTAAAGGGGTTTAATAGGGTACACTACTAGACCCTGTCTGCTGTGGGTTTTTCACTATGAGTTAAAGGGGTATAATAGGGTACACTACTAGACCCTGTCTGCTGGGGTTTTTCACTGAGTTAAAGGGGTTTAATAGGGTACACTACACTACTAGACCCTGTCTGCTGGGGTTTTTCACTGAGTTAAAGGGGTTTAATAGGGTACACTACACTACTAGACCCTGTCTGCTGGGGTTTTTCACTGAGTTAAAGGGGTTTAATAGGGTACACTACTAGACCCTGTCTGCTGGGGTTTTTCACTATGAGTTAAAGGGGTTTAATAGGGTACACTACTAGACCCTGTCTGCTGGGGTTTTTCACTATGAGTTAAAGGGGTTTAATAGGGTACACTACTAGACCCTGTCTGCTGGGGTTTTTCACTATGAGTTAAAGGGGTATAATAGGGTACACTACTAGACCCTGTCTGAGTTAAAGGGGTTTAATAGGGTACACTACTAGACCCTGTCTGCTGGGGTTTTTCACTATGAGTTAAAGGGGTATAATAGGGTACACTACTAGACCCTGTCTGCTGGGGTTTTCACTGAGTTAAAGGGGTTTAATAGGGTACACTACTAGACCATGTCTGCTGGGGTTTTTCCCTGAGTTAAAGGGGTTTAATAGGGTACACTACACTACTAGACCCTGTCTGCTGGGGTTTTTCACTATGAGTTAAAGGGGTATAATAGGGTACACTACTAGACCCTGTCTGCTGGGGTTTTCACTGATTTAAAGGGGTATAATAGGGTACACTACTAGACCCTGTCTGAGTTAAAGGGGTTTAATAGGGTACACTACTAGACCCTGTCTGCTGGGGTTTTCACTGAGTTAAAGGGGTTTAATAGGGTACACTACTAGACCCTGTCTGCTGGGGTTTTTCACTGAGTTAAAGGGGTTTAATAGGGTACACTACTAGACCCTGTCTGCTGGGGTTTTTCACTATGAGTTAAAGGGGTTTAATAGGGTACACTACTAGACCCTGTCTGCTGGGGTTTTTCACTATGAGTTAAAGGGGTTTAATAGGGTACACTACTAGACCCTGTCTGAGTTAAAGGGGTTTAATAGGGTACACTACTAGACCCTGTCTGCTGTGGTTTTTCACTATGAGTTAAAGGGGTATAATAGGGTACACTACTAGACCCTGTCTGCTGGGGTTTTCACTGAGTTAAAGGGGTTTAATAGGGTACACTACTAGACCCTGTCTGCTGGGGTTTTTCACTGAGTTAAAGGGGTTTAATAGGGTACACTACACTACTAGACCCTGTCTGCTGGGGTTTTTCACTATGAGTTAAAGGGGTATAATAGGGTACACTACTAGACCCTGTCTGCTGGGGTTTTCACTGAGTTAAAGGGGTTTAATAGGGTACACTACTAGACCCTGTCTGCTGGGGTTTTTCACTGAGTTAAAGGGGTTTAATAGGGTACACTACACTACTAGACCCTGTCTGCTGGGGTTTTTCACTATGAGTTAAAGGGGTATAATAGGGTACACTACTAGACCCTGTCTGCTGGGGTTTTCACTGATTTAAAGGGGTATAATAGGGTACACTACTAGACCCTGTCTGAGTTAAAGGGGTATAATAGGGTACACTACTAGACCCTGTCTGCTGGGGTTTTCACTGATTTAAAGGGGTATAATAGGGTACACTACTAGACCCTGTCTGAGTTAAAGGGGTTTAATAGGGTACACTACTAGACCCTGTCTGCTGGGGTTTTCACTGAGTTAAAGGGGTTTAATAGGGTACACTACTAGACCCTGTCTGCTGGGGTTTTTCACTGAGTTAAAGGGGTTTAATAGGGTACACTACTAGACCCTGTCTGCTGTGGGTTTTCACTGAGTTAAAGGGGTTTAATAGGGTACACTACTAGACCCTGTCTGCTGGGGTTTTCACTGAGTTAAAGGGGTTTAATAGGGTACACTACTAGACCCTGTCTGCTGGGGGTTTTCACTATGAGTTAAAGGGGTTTAATAGGGTACACTACTAGACCCTGTCTGCTGTGGGTTTTTCACTGAGTTAAAGGGGTTTAATAGGGTACACTACTAGACCCTGTCTGCTGGGGTTTTCACTGAGTTAAAGGGGTTTAATAGGGTACACTACTAGACCCTGTCTGCTGGGGTTTTCACTGAGTTAAAGGGGTTTAATAGGGTACACTACTAGACCCTGTCTGAGTTAAAGGGGTTTAATAGGGTACACTACTAGACCCTGTCTGCTGGGGTTTTTCACTATGAGTTAAAGGGGTTTAATAGGGTACACTACTAGACCCTGTCTGCTGGGGTTTTCACTGAGTTAAAGGGGTTTAATAGGGTACACTACTAGACCCTGTCTGAGTTAAAGGGGTTTAATAGGGTACACTACACTACTAGACCCTGTCTGCTGGGGGTTTACACTGAGTTAAAGGGGTTTAATAGGGTACTAGGCCTACGCTTTTCCATTGCAGAGCTAGTAGTCAATGTTGCATTTTGTGAGTACCATAAAATACAGTTTTTTGTCACTTTACCCGACAAATAGTGGGACACAGACATGTTTCACTACATACTGCTAGTACAAAATCATGTTTTTTATTTTTTATTGTACTACCATGGTTCATTTTTGTACCATGGTAGCTAGTACAATTTTTCTAAATCGTGTTTTTGGGTCACTAGCATGGCAGGATAATGCCATGGCATTGCAACAGTATCAAGGTATTTTCCTGCCATGGTAGTGACCAGAAAAATATGCTAGTACCATGGTATTTTTTTTCATTGTACTACCATCGTACATTTTTGTAATAGCCACAGTGCTTGCTAGCTAGCGGTAACTTATGCTTTCAGTACTAGATTCCTTCTCTGATCCTTTGATTGAGTGGACAACTTGTATATAGCCTCATTATTGCTATTTCATTGTGTTACTATTTTTCCTTTAGTTTATTTAGCAAATTTTTCTTACTTTGTTAAAACTCTACATTGTTGTTTAAGGGCTTTCCAAGTAAGCATTTCACTGTTGCTTTCTGATAGGTTGGAGGACATCCTCTGGAAGTTGTCATAATTACTGCGTAAGTCTATGGAAGAGGGTGAGAACCATGAGCCTCCTAGGTTTTGCATTGAAGTCAATGTACCCAGAGGAGGACGGAAGCTAGCTGTTCTCCGGCTACACCATGGTGCTACCCTACAGAGTGTAGTTGAGGCAACTGTAGATAATCTTTGCAAAACAGTCTGTTTTAATAAATGATTTGGTAACATGTGAATATATTTATTATAGTTTTATCTAAAAAGTAATAACTTAAAAAAAAAAAAAAAACTATTTTTATTTTTATGAAATTGATTGAGGATGAACTTCCTCCTCTGAGGAGCCACTGCTGTAGATTGGCTAACTACCACACACTCACCTGTAGATTGGCTAACTACCACACACTCACATGTAGATTGGCTAACTACCACACACTCACCTGTAGATTGGCTAACTACCACACACTCACATGTAGATTGGCTAACTACCGCACACTCACTTGTAGATTGGCTAACTACCTCACACTCACATGTAGATTGACTAACTACCGCACACTCACCTGTAGATTGGCTAACTACCGCACACTCACCTATAGATTGGCTAACTACCACACACTCACCTGTAGATTGGCTAACTACCACACACTCACATGTAGATTGGCTAACTACCACACACTCACCTGTAGATTGGCTAACTACCACACACTCACCTGTAGATTGGCTAACTACCGCACACTCACCTATAGATTGGCTAACTACCACACACTCACCTGTAGATTGGCTAACTACCACACACTCACATGTAGATTGGCTAACTACCACACACTCACCTGTAGATTGGCTAACTACCACACACTCACCTGTAGATTGGCTAACTACCTCACACTCACATGTAGATTGACTAACTACCGCACACTCACCTGTAGATTGGCTAACTACCGCACACTCACCTATAGATTGGCTAACTACCACACACTCACCTGTAGATTGGCTAACTACCACACACTCACATGTAGATTGGCTAACTACCTCACACTCACATGTAGATTGGCTAACTACCACACACTCACCTGTAGATTGGCTAACTACCTCACACTCACATGTAGATTGGCTAACTACCGCACACTCACCTGTAGATTGGCTAACTACCGAACACTCACATGTAGATTGACTAACTACCGCACACTCACCTGTAGATTGGCTAACTACCACACACTCACATGTAGATTGGCTAACTACCTCACACTCACATGTAGATTGGCTAACTACCACACACTCACCTGTAGATTGGCTAACTACCTCACACTCACATGTAGATTGGCTAACTACCGCACACTCACCTGTAGATTGGCTAACTACCACACACTCACCTGTAGAATGGCTAACTACCACACACTCACCTGTAGATTGGCTAACTACCGCACACTCACCTGTAGATTGGCTAACTACCGCACACTCACCTGTAGATTGGCTAACTACCGCACACTCACCTGTAGATTGGCTAACTACCACACACTCACCTGTAGATTGGCTGACTACCACACACTCACCTGTAGATTGGCTGACTACCGCACACTCACCTGTAGATTGGCTAACTACCGCACACTCACCTGTAGATTGGCTAACTACCGCACACTCACCTGTAGATTGGCTAACTACCACACACTCACCTGTAGATTGGCTAACTACCACACACTCACCTGTAGAATGGCTAACTACCACACACTCACCTGTAGATTGGCTAACTACCACACACTCACCTGTAGATTGGCTAACTACCACACACTCACCTGTAGAATGGCTAACTACCACACACTCACCTGTAGATTGGCTAACTACCGCACACTCACCTGTAGATTGGCTAACTACCGCACACTCACCTGTAGATTGGCTAACTACCGCACACTCACATGTAGATTGGCTAACTACCACACTCTCACATGTAGATTGGCTAACTAAAACGCACTCATCTATAGATTGGCTAACTTCCACACGCTCACCTATAACTAGTTAGCCAAACTATAACACACACACATGGATATAGATGCAACCCCCACACACACAAACACACTTTCACTCTTCACATACGCTGCTGCTACTCTGTTTATTATCTATCCTGATTGACTAGTCACTTTACCCCTACCTGCATGTACATATTACCTCAATTATCTACACTACCTGGTACCCCTGCACACACCGGTGCTCCTTGTATATAACCATGTTACTACCTGGTACTGCTTGTATATAGCCATGTTACTACCTGGTACTCCCTGTATATAGCCATGTTATTACCTGGTACTCCCTGTATATAGCCACGTTATTACCTGGTACTTCCTGTATATAGCCATGTTACTACCTGGTACTCCCTGTATATAGCCATGTTATTACCTGGTACTCCCTGTATTTAGCCATGTTATTACCTGGTACTCCCTGTATATAGCCATGTTACTACCTGGTACTCCCTGTATATAGCCATGTTATTACCTGGTACTCCCTGTATTTAGCCATGTTATTACCTGGTACTCCCTGTATATAGCCACGTTATTACCTGGTACTCCCTGTATTTAGCCATGTTATTACCTGGTACTCCCTGTATATAGCCACGTTATTACCTGGTACTCCCTGTATATAACCATGTTACTACCTGGTACTCCTTGTATATAACCATTTTACTACCTGGTAGTACTGTGTAACAGGTTTGCTTCCGTCCCTCTGCTCGCCCCTACCTGGGCTCGAACCAGGGACCCTCTCCACACATCAACAACTGCCTTAAACGAAGTATCGTTACCCATCACACCACAAAAGCCGCAAGGGGAACAACTACTTCAAGGTCTCAGAGCGAGTGACGTCACCGATTGAAACACTATTAGCGCGTACCACCGCTAACTAGCTAGTCATTTCATATCGGTTACACCTGCACATTGACTCAGTACTGGTACTCCTTGTATATACCCATGTTATTACCTGGTACTCCCTGTATATAGCCATGTTATTACCTGGTACTCCCTGTATATAGCCATGTTATTACCTGGTACTCCCTGTATATAGCCATGTTATTACCTGGTACTCCCTGTATATAGCCATGTTACTACCTGGTACTCCTTGTATATAGCCATGTTATTACCTGGTACTCCCTGTATATAGCCATGTTATTACCTGGTACTTCCTGTATATAGCCATGTTATTACCTGGTACTCCCTGTATATAGCCATGTTATTACCTGGTACTCCCTGTATATAGCCATGTTATTACCTGGTACTCCCTGTATATAGCCATGTTACTACCTGGTACTCCCTGTATATAGCCATGTTATTACCTGGTACTCCCTGTATATAGCCATGTTATTACCTGGTACTCCCTGTATATTACCATGTTATTACCTGGTACTCCCTGTATATATAACCATGTTATTACCTGGTACTCCTTGTATATAGCCATGTTATTACCTGGTACTCCCTGTATATAACCATGTTATTACCTGGTACTCCCTGTATATAGCCATGTCATTACCTGGTACTCCTTGTATATAGCCATGGTATTGCCTGGTACTCCTTGTACATAGCCATGTTACTACCTGGTACTCCCTGTATATAGCCATGTTACTACTTGGTACTCCTTGTATATAGCCATGTTACTACCTGGTACACCCTGTATATAGCCATGTTACTACCTGGTACTCCCTGTATATAGCCATGTTACTACCTGGTACTCCCTGTATATAGTCATGTTACTACCTGGTACTCCTTGTATATAACCATGTTATTGTTATTTTACTGTCTTACCTGGCAGTACTGCATATTGACTCAGTAATGGTACTCCTTGTATATAACCATGTTACTACCTGGTACTCCTGCACATTGACTCAGTACTGGTACTCCTGCACATTGACCCAGTACTGGTACTCCCTGTATATAACCATGTCATTACCTGGTACTCCTTGTATATAGCCATGTTATTACCTGGTACTCCTTGTATATAGCCATGTTACTACCTGGTACTCCCTGTATATAGCCATGTTATTACCTGGTACTTCCTGTATATAGCCATGTTACTACTTGGTACTCCCTGTATATAGCCATGTTATTACCTGGTACTCCCTGTATATAACCATGTTATTACCTGGTACTCCTTGTATATAGCCATGTTACTCCCTGGTATTCCTTGTATATAGCCATGTTACTACCTGGTACTCCCTGTATATAGCCATGTTATTACCTGGTACTCCCTGTATATAGCCATGTTATTACCTGGTACTCCCTGTTATATAACCACGTTATTACCTGGTACTCCCTGTATATAACCATGTTATTACCTGGTACTCCCTGTATATAGCCATGTTACTACCTGGTACTCCCTGTATATAGCCATGTTATTACCTGGTACTCCCTGTATATATAACCATGTTATTACCTGGTACTCCTTGTATGTAGCCATTTAATTACTAGCTGGTACTCCCTGTATATAGCCATGTTACTACCTGGTACTCCTTGTATATAGCCATGTTACTACCTGGTACTCCTGCATAGTGACTCAGTAATGGTACTCCTTGTATATAGCCATGTTATTACCTGGTATTCCTTGTATATAACCATGTTATTACCTGGTACTCCCTGTATATAGCCAGGTTACTACCTGGTACTCCTTGTATATAGCCATGGTATTGCCTGGTACTCCTTGTATATAGCCATGTTACTACCTGGTACTCCCTGTATATAGCCATGTTACTACCTGGTACTCCTTGTATATAGCCATGTTACTACCTGGTACTCCTTGTATATAGCCATGGTATTGCCTGGTACTCCCTGTATATAGCCATGTTATTACCTGGTACTCCCTGTATATAGCCATGTTATTACCTGGTACTCCCTGTATATAACCATGTTATTACCTGGTACTCCCTGTATATAGCCATGTTATACCTGGTACTCCCTGTATATAGCCATGTTATTACCTGGTACTCCCTGTATATAGCCATATTATTACCTGGTACTCCCTGTATATAACCATGTTACTACCTGGTACTCCCTGTATATAACCATGTTACTACCTGGTACTCCTGCATATTGACTCAGTACTGGTACTCCCTGTATATAGCCATGTTACTACCTGGTACTCCCTGTATATAGCCACGTTACTACCTGGTACTCCTTGTATATAGCCATGTTACTACCTGGTACTCCTGCATATTGATCATGTTACTACCTGGTACTCCTTGTATATAACCATGTTATTACCTGGTACTCCCTGTATATAGCCATGTTACTACCTGGTACTCCTTATATATAGCCATGTTATTACCTGGTACTCCTGCATATTGACTCAGTAATGGTACTCCCTGTATATAACCATGTTACTACCTGGTTCTCCTGCATATTGACTCAGTAATGGTACTCCTTGTATATAGCCATGTTACTACCTGGTACTCCTTGTATATAGCCATGTTTCTACCTGGTACCCCTTGTATATAGCCATGTTACTACCTGGTACTCCTTGTATATAACCATGTTACTACCTGGTAATCCTGCACATTGACTCAGTAATTATACTCCTTGTATATAGCCATGTTACTATCTGGTACTCCTGCACATTGACTCAGTACTGGTACTCCCTGTATATAGCCATGTTACTACCTGGTACTCCCTGTATATAGCCATGTTACTACCTGGTACTCCTTGTATATAGCCATGTTACTACCTGGTACTCCTGCATATTGATCATGTTACTACCTGGTACTGCCTGTATATAGCCATGTTACTACCTGGTACTCCCTGTATATACCCATGTTATTACCTGGTACTCCCTGTATATAGCCATGTTATTACCTGGTACTTCCTGTATATAGCCATGTTATTACCTGGTACTCCCTGTATATAGCCATGTTATTACCTGGTACTTCCTGTATATAGCCATGTTATTACCTGGTACTTCCTGTATATAGCCATGTTATTACCTGGTACTTCCTGTATATAGCCATGTTATTACCTGGTACTTCCTGTATATAGCCATGTTATTACCTGGTACTCCCTGTATATAGCCATGCTATTACCTGGTACTTCCTGTATATAGCCATGTTATTACCTGGTACTCCCTGTATATAGCCATGTTATTACCTGGTACTCCCTGTATATAGCCATGTTATTACCTGGTACTCCCTGTATATAGCCATGTTACTACCTGGTACTCCCTGTATATAACCATGTTATTGTTATTTTATTGTCTTACATTTTAACTCTGCACTGTTTGGAAAGGGCTCGTAAGTCAGCATTTCATGTAACAGTCTACACCTGTAGTATTCAGCATTTCATGTAACAGTCTACACCTGTAGTATTCAGCATTTCATGTAACAGTCTACACCTGTAGTATTCAGCATTTCATGTAACGGTCTCCACCTGTAGTAGTTGGCGCATGTGACAAATAAAATGTGATTTGATTTTTTTGATTAGTTTGTCTCACCTGTGTAGTGACCTCCTCTCTAGCCGGGGATGCAGGTGCAGGAACAGCTTTCTCCTCTTTGGGGCCCTTTCTCTCCTCCACCAACCCGTTGACGGCTGGGGCCGCAGCTGCCATCTTGGGACGTGGTGGTGTTTGGCCTACAGCTCCCACGATGCTCTTCACCTTCTCCTTGGTGACCTTTGACTCGAAGAGAGCCTTCAGGGCTCCGATACTCCCGGCCGGGTCGACTCTGGGAGAGGGGCCAGGGAGACTGGACATGGACTTACTGCGGGAGAGACTGGTCGACCTCTGGGACTTTTCCCCTGACAGGCTGGTCGACCCCCGGAACGTCTCTCTCATTTCAGACACACTGGCCTGGATCCTGGTCGTCTCTCTCACTCCATTGTTTCTCATCGGGGACTCCAGCTTGCGCTCCTGTGCTCTCTCTGCCAGTTGTCTCTTTGTTTTCTCACGGACGGTTGAGAAGGAGGTCTGATGCTGGGTTAACTGCTGGAGAAAGAATCAGAAGAAGACAGATGATGCTTAGTGTCCATCCTGAGAAAGTCGACAATCAGAAGTTGATGACATGAAATGTGGTGTGACGTTTTACCTCAGTCTTGTGCTCCACATGGTTCAGGGTAGGGACCTCTACTGAACGGCTGGCTTGGTATCTGTTATGTGAACAAGACAAATCCTTCATCAATACTCTGTAAGCTTATTCACCAAAACATACATTGCAACGCTCAAGCAATTCAGAGTGGGATGAAGTTTACCACGGACATTGATACATCAGTGTTTCCCTAATGGTTAAGGATTTAAGGAAAGTCAGCTGATCCTCTGTAGCTGGCCATTCAGTTGAGCGTTAAAAGCAGGGTCAGAGACTATTACATTTGAGTCAGTCAATTCAGAAAGGGATAAAAACAAGTATTTTTTTTAATAAATAGTTTCTCCTCTTCGGTTTATTGTGAATTCATTGAAAATACAATTTATGTTTTCATTGAATTGTAATATTCAGTTTACTTCCTGAATTGACTGACTTCACATGGAACTGACTTAAAACCTGGTGCCTATGGAGCTGGTAATTGAGTTAGTGGTTAAATAGTGAAGGTCCTGGTTCCTCTCACCTGGTCAACATCGGAGACACGGAGATGGACTTCATCCTGTCCCTAAACCCCGCCTCCGCCCAGGTGGGCTTGTCTCTGTCACCCGTAGAGACGCTCCGGAGAGATTGGGCACGCCTCAGAACACTCCTGCCCTCCATGGTCGACGATGATGTCACAGCACCCCTTAATGATGTCACAGCACCCCTCAAAACACAGGACACCAAACCTCAACACCTGATCGACACGGAAGAGTCAGCTGTCATAGATTGCACTCATTTTTGAGGACAGAGTCTCACGGGAGTGGAATCAGTCTCCATTCACCAGAGCAGTGTGAAGGAATCAGTCTCCATTCACCAGAGCAGTGTGAAGGAATCAGTCTCCCTTCACCAGAGCAGTGTGAAGGAATCAGTCTCCA
The DNA here is from genome assembly GCF_029448725.1 of Salvelinus fontinalis. Lineage (NCBI taxonomy): Eukaryota > Metazoa > Chordata > Actinopteri > Salmoniformes > Salmonidae > Salvelinus > Salvelinus fontinalis. Next base: position 1,795,539 of record NC_074671.1, read on the forward strand.
TTCACCAGAGCAGTGTGAAGGAATCAGTCTCCATTCACCAGAGCAGTGTGAAGGAATCAGTCTCCATTCACCAGAGCAGTGTGAAGGAATCAGTCTCCATTCACCAGAGCAGTGTGAAGGAATCAGTCTCCCTTCACCAGAGCAGTGTGAAGGAATCAGTCTCCATTCACCAGAGCAGTGTGAAGGAATCAGTCTCCATTCACCAGAGCAGTGTGAAGGAATCAGTCTCCATTCACCAGAGCAGTGTGAAGGAATCAGTCTCCATTCACCAGAGCAGTGTGAAGGAATCAGTCTCCATTCACCAGAGCAGTGTGAGGGAATCGGGCTCCATTCACCAGAGCAGTGTGAAGGAATCAGTCTCCATTCACCAGAGCAGTGTGAAGGAATCAGTCTCCATTCACCAGAGCAGTGTGAAGGAATCAGTCTCCATTCACCAGAGCAGTGTGAAGGAATCAGTCTCCATTCACCAGAGCAGTGTGAAGGAATCAGTCTCCATTCACCAGAGTAGTGTGAAGGAATCAGTCTCCATTCACCAGAGCAGTGTGAGGGAATCGGGCTCCATTCACCAGAGCAGTGTGAAGGAATCAGTCTCCATTCACCAGAGCAGTGTGAAGGAATCAGTCTCCATTCACCAGAGCAGTGTGAAGGAATCAGTCTCCATTCACCAGAGCAGTGTGAAGGAATCAGTCTCCATTCACCAGAGCAGTGTGAAGGAATCAGTCTCCATTCACCAGAGCAGTGTGAAGGAATCAGTCTCCATTCACCAGAGCAGTGTGAAGGAATCAGTCTCCATTCACCAGAGCAGTGTGAAGGAATCAGTCTCCATTCACCAGAGCAGTGTGAAGGAATCAGTCTCCATTCACCAGAGCAGTGTGAAGGAATCAGTCTCCATTCACCAGAGCAGTGTGAAGGTATCAGTCTCCATTCACCAGAGCAGTGTGAAGGAATCAGTCTCCATTCACCAGAGCAGTGTGAAGGAATCAGTCTCCATTCACCAGAGCAGTGTGAAGGAATCAGTCTCCATTCACCAGAGCAGTGTGGATACAATACACTACAGTATTTTGTAACTCTACTATGATCGTGTTACTATTACAATGTAACTCTCGAAGACCAAACAATGCCTCTCCACTTTACTTGTAATGATTGATAGGTGCATTCAGACACACGGCAGAGTTCAGCGGTGGACTGACACACTTTGTCGTCAAAACAGATAGAAAAAATGCAGATAGTTGTTTGTCCATTGATTTCAAACGAGGATTTGTTATTTTACATCATATATGACTCAACATCAGATCGTTATTATTAATCTAGCCGTTACCTTTAGTTCGCTGGTCGTCTCTCCTTGTCACAGTCAGAGGAGCGTCGAGCTCATCACAAGACACACGTTACCTGCTGCATCAAACCAGCGTACCGGACCAAAGTCCTCTGTCCTTCCTTATTACAGCTGACTGGAGAATGTTTATAGCTATTCGTTTACAACACAGATGGAATCTCTGCCGTCCAATAGCAGATGTACTATGATGGTGACCAATAAAAAAATACCCCAGAGCTTCCTCTTTTAAGATCCTCTCACCTTGATACAGGTACTGTCGTCAACTACAGTATTTTGTATCAAAAGTAGAGTTGTGGAGACCCCGGTCCTGAAACGAGAGGTGTTTAAAGCACACATTGGGACACTGTACTGTACTGTTCCAGAGAGTTACTGAGGTAGGATGACGGCTGAGTAGGCAGTTCCCTGTGACGGCCTTGGGCCCTTCTCTCTCTCTGTCCTCTGAACAAGAAGGTATGAATGAGGTTTAAAATGTGCTCTCTCTCACACTATTTAACCCTTGGGCCCTTCTCTCTCTCTGTCCTCTGAACAAGAAGGTATGAATGAGGTTTAAATGTGCTCTCTCTCACACTATTTAACCCTTGGGCCCTTCTCTCTCTCTCTGTCCTCTGAACAAGAAGGTATGAATGAGGTTTAAAATGTGCTCTCTCTCACACTATTTAACCCTTGGGCCCTTCTCTCTCTCTCTGTCCTCTGAACAAGAAGGTATGAATGAGGTTTAAAATGTGCTCTCTCTCACACTATTTAACCCTTGGGCCCTTCTCTCTCTCTCTGTCCTCTGAACAAGAAGGTATGAATGAGGTTTAAAATGTGCTCTCTCTCACACTATTTAACCCTTGGGCCCTTCTCTCTCTCTCTGTCCTCTGAACAAGAAGGTATGAATGAGGTTTAAATTTGCTCTCTCTCACACTATTTAACCCTTGGGCCCTTCTCTCTCTCTCTGTCCTCTGAACAAGAAGGTATGAATGAGGTTTAAATTTGCTCTCTCTCACACTATTTAACCCTTTGGCCCTAAACCCTGAGTACTCATTAACATTCAGCCATGTTTCATCTAGTTATTATGTTGAATAGAACTGCAGGACAGAACAGTGACCCTACAGAGTAATGGTTAATCTGGTGTCACAACAGACACAGCTAACTTCACATTATTACTGACGGGTTATTTCCTGCTGGGGGAGAGTTGTGTAGTTAGAATATGTAGCCCCCACTCCTATGGTGTAGACTCTCTAGTCTCTGTAGCCCCCACTCCTATAGTGTAGACTCTCTAGTCTCTGTAGCTACCACTCCTATGGTGTAGACTCTCTAGTCTCTGTAGCTACCATTCCTATGGTGTAGAATCTCTAGTCTCTGTAGCCCCCACTCCTATGGTGTAGACTCTCTAGTCTCTGTAGCCCCCACTCCTATGGTGTAGACTCTCTAGTCTCTGTAGCCCCCACTCCTATGGTGTAGACTCTCTAGTCTCTGTAGCTACCACTCCTATGGTGTAGACTCTCTAGTCTCTGTAGCCCCCACTCCTATGGTGTAGACTCTCTAGTCTCTGTAGCTACCACTTCTATGGTGTAGACTCTCTAGTCTCTGTAGCCACCACTCCAATGGTGTAGACTCTCTAGTCTCTGTAGCTACCACTCCTATGGTGTAGACTCTCTAGTCTCTGTAGCTACCACTCCTATGGTGTAGACTCTCTAGTCTCTGTAGCTACCACTCCTATGGTGTAGACTCTCTAGTCTCTGTAGCCCCCACTCCTATGGTGTAGACTCTCTAGTCTCTGTAGCTACCACTCCTATGGTGTAGACTCTCTAATCTCTGTAGCCCCCACTCCTATGGTGTAGACTCTAGTCTCTGTAGCTACCACTCCTATGGTGTAGACTCTCTAGCCTCTGTAGCTACCACTCCTATGGTGTAGACTCTCTAGTCTCTGTAGCTACCACTCCTATGGTGTAGACTCTCTAGTCTCTGTAGCTCCCACTCCTATGGTGTAGACTCTCTAGTCTCTGTAGCTACCACTCCTATGGTGTAGACTCTAGTCTCTGTAGCTACCACTCCTATGGTGTAGACTCTCTAGTCTCTGTAGCTACCACTCCTATGGTGTAGACTCTCTAGCCTCTGTAGCCCCCACTCCTATGGTGTAGACTCTCTGGTCTCTGTAGCTACCACTCCTATAGTGTAGACTCTCTAGCCTCTAATATAATTATATATTCATAATCATAATCTCTGGTTATTAATGTTGGTTTTGAATGCTTCCCACAACCACGGACATGAAACATGCATCTTCCGATGTCCACATTCTCCTCAGTCTGCTCTCACCGTAGATGTCCACATTCTCCTCAGTCTGCTCTCACCCTAGATGTCCACATTCTCCTCAGTCTGCTCTCACCCTAGATGTCCACATTCTCCCCAGTCTGCTCTCACCCTAGATGTCCACATTCTCCCCAGTCTGCTCTCACCCTAGATGTCCACATTCTCCTGTCTGCTCTCACCCTAGATGTCCACATTCTCCCCAGTCTGCTCTCACCCTAGATGTCCACATTCTCCCCAGTCTGCTCTCACCCTAGATGTCCACATTCTCCTCAGTCTGCTCTCACCCTAGATGTCCACATTCTCCTGTCTGCTCTCACCCTAGATGTCCACATTCTCCTGTCTGCTCTCACCCTAGATGTCCACATTCTCCTGTCTGCTCTCACCCTAGATGTCCACATTCTCCTCAGTCTGCTCTCACCCTAGATGTCCACATTCTCCCCAGTCTGCTCTCACCCTAGATGTCCACATTCTCCCCAGTCTGGTCTCACCCTAGATGTCCACATTCTCCTGTCTGCTCTCACCCTAGATGTCCACATTCTCCCCAGTCTATTCTCACCCTAGATGTCCACATTCTCCTGTCTGCTCTCACCCTAGATGTCCACATTCTCCTGTCTGCTCTCACCCTAGATGTCCACATTCTCCTGTCTGCTCTCACCCTAGATGTCCACATTCTCCTCAGTCTGCTCTCACCCTAGATGTCCACATTCTCCTCAGTCTGCTCTCACCCTAGATGTCCACATTCTCCTGTCTGCTCTCACCCTAGATGTCCACATTCTCCTCAGTCTGCTCTCACCCTAGATGTCCACATTCTCCTGTCTGCTCTCACCCTAGATATCCACATTCTCCTCAGTCTGGTCTCACCCTAGATGTCCACATTCTCCTGTCTGCTCTCACCCTAGATGTCCACATTCTCCTCAGTCTGCTCTCACCCTAGATGTCCACATTCTCCTCAGTCTGCTCTCACCCTAGATGTCCACATTCTCCCCAGTCTGCTCTCACCCTAGATGTCCACATTCTCCCCAGTCTGGTCTCACCCTAGATGTCCACATTCTCCCCAGTCTGCTCTCACCCTAGATGTCCACATTCTCCCCAGTCTGCTCTCACCCTAGATGTCCACATTCTCCTCAGTCTGCTCTCACCCTAGATGTCCACATTCTCCTCAGTCTGCTCTCACCCTAGATGTCCACATTCTCCTGTCTGCTCTCACCCTAGATGTCCACATTCTCCTGTCTGCTCTCACCCTAGATGTCCACATTCTCCCCAGTCTGCTCTCACCCTAGATGTCCACATTCTCCTGTCTGCTCTCACCCTAGATGTCCACATTCTCCTCAGTCTGCTCTCACCCTAGATGTCCACATTCTCCTCAGTCTGCTCTCACCCTAGATGTCCACATTCTCCTCAGTCTGCTCTCACCCTAGATGTCTACATTCTCCCCTGTCTGCTCTCACCCTAGATGTCCACATTCTCCCCAGTCTGCTCTCACCCTAGATGTCCACATTCTCCTGTCTGCTCTCACCCTAGATGTCCACATTCTCCTCAGTCTGCTCTCACCCTAGATGTCCACATTCTCCTGTCTGCTATCACCCTAGATGTCCACATTCTCCCCAGTCTGCTCTCACCCTAGATGTCCACATTCTCCTGTCTGCTCTCACCCTAGATGTCCACATTCTCCTCAGTCTGCTCTCACCCTCTCACCCTAGATGTCCACATTCTCCTGTCTGCTATCACCCTAGATGTCCACATTCTCCCCAGTCTGCTCTCACCCTAGATGTCCACATTCTCCTCAGTCTGCTCTCACCCTAGATGTCCACATTCTCCTCAGTCTCGTCTCACCCTAGATGTCCACATTCTCCCCAGTCTGCTCTCACCCTAGATGTCCACATTCTCCTGTCTGCTCTCACCCTAGATGTCCACATTCTCCTAAGTCTGCTCTCACCCTAGATGTCCACATTCTCCTCAGTCTGCTCTCACCCTAGATGTCCACATTCTCCTGTCTGCTCTCACCCTAGATGTCCACATTCTCCCCAGTCTGCTCTCACCCTAGATGTCCACATTCTCCCCAGTCTGCTCTCACCCTAGATGTCCACATTCTCCCCAGTCTGCTCTCACCCTAGATGTCCACATTCTCCCCAGTCTGCTCTCACCCTAGATGTCCACATTCTCCTCAGTCTGCTCTCACCCTAGATGTCCACATTCTCCTCAGTCTGCTCTCACCCTAGATGTCCACATTCTCCTGTCTGCTCTCACCCTAGATGTCCACATTCTCCTCAGTCTGCTCTCACCCTAGATGTCCACATTCTCCTCAGTCTGCTCTCACCCTAGATGTCCACATTCTCCTGTCTGCTCTCACCCTAGATGTCCACATTCTCCTGTCTGCTCTCACCCTAGATGTCCACATTCTCCTCAGCCTGCTCTCACCCTAGATGTCCACATTCTCCCCAGTCTGCTCTCACCCTAGATGTCCACATTCTCCTCAGTCTGCTCTCACCCTAGATGTCCACATTCTCCCCAGTCTGCTCTCACCCTAGATGTCCACATTCTTCTGTCTGCTCTCACCCTAGATGTCCACATTCTTCTGTCTGCTCTCACCCTAGATGTCCACATTCTCCTCAGTCTGCTCTCACCCTAGATGTCCACATTCTCCTCAGTCTGCTCTCACCCTAGATGTCCACATTCTCCCCAGTCTGCTCTCACCCTAGATGTCCACATTCTCCCCAGTCTGGTCTCACCCTAGATGTCCACATTCTCCCCAGTCTGCTCTCACCCTAGATGTCCACATTCTCCCCAGTCTGCTCTCACCCTAGATGTCCACATTCTCCTCAGTCTGCTCTCACCCTAGATGTCCACATTCTCCTCAGTCTGCTCTCACCCTACATGTCCACATTCTCCTGTCTGCTCTCACCCTAGATGTCCACATTCTCCTGTCTGCTCTCACCCTAGATGTCCACATTCTCCCCAGTCTATTCTCACCCTAGATGTCCACATTCTCCTGTCTGCTCTCACCCTAGATGTCCACATTCTCCTGTCTGCTCTCACCCTAGATGTCCACATTCTCCTGTCTGCTCTCACCCTAGATGTCCACATTCTCCTCAGTCTGCTCTCACCCTAGATGTCCACATTCTCCTCAGTCTGCTCTCACCCTAGATGTCCACATTCTCCTGTCTGCTCTCACCCTAGATGTCCACATTCTCCTCAGTCTGCTCTCACCCTAGATGTCCACATTCTCCTGTCTGCTCTCACCCTAGATATCCACATTCTCCTCAGTCTGGTCTCACCCTAGATGTCCACATTCTCCTGTCTGCTCTCACCCTAGATGTCCACATTCTCCTCAGTCTGCTCTCACCCTAGATGTCCACATTCTCCTCAGTCTGCTCTCACCCTAGATGTCCACATTCTCCCCAGTCTGCTCTCACCCTAGATGTCCACATTCTCCCCAGTCTGGTCTCACCCTAGATGTCCACATTCTCCCCAGTCTGCTCTCACCCTAGATGTCCACATTCTCCCCAGTCTGCTCTCACCCTAGATGTCCACATTCTCCTCAGTCTGCTCTCACCCTAGATGTCCACATTCTCCTCAGTCTGCTCTCACCCTACATGTCCACATTCTCCTGTCTGCTCTCACCCTAGATGTCCACATTCTCCTGTCTGCTCTCACCCTAGATGTCCACATTCTCCCCAGTCTGCTCTCACCCTAGATGTCCACATTCTCCTGTCTGCTCTCACCCTAGATGTCCACATTCTCCTCAGTCTGCTCTCACCCTAGATGTCCACATTCTCCTCAGTCTGCTCTCACCCTAGATGTCCACATTCTCCTCAGTCTGCTCTCACCCTAGATGTCTACATTCTCCCCTGTCTGCTCTCACCCTAGATGTCCACATTCTCCCCAGTCTGCTCTCACCCTAGATGTCCACATTCTCCTGTCTGCTCTCACCCTAGATGTCCACATTCTCCTCAGTCTGCTCTCACCCTAGATGTCCACATTCTCCTGTCTGCTATCACCCTAGATGTCCACATTCTCCCCAGTCTGCTCTCACCCTAGATGTCCACATTCTCCTGTCTGCTCTCACCCTAGATGTCCACATTCTCCTCAGTCTGCTCTCACCCTAGATGTCCACATTCTCCTGTCTGCTATCACCCTAGATGTCCACATTCTCCCCAGTCTGCTCTCACCCTAGATGTCCACATTCTCCTCAGTCTGCTCTCACCCTAGATGTCCACATTCTCCTCAGTCTGCTCTCACCCTAGATGTCCACATTCTCCCCAGTCTGCTCTCACCCTAGATGTCCACATTCTCCTGTCTGCTCTCACCCTAGATGTCCACATTCTCCTAAGTCTGCTCTCACCCTAGATGTCCACATTCTCCTCAGTCTGCTCTCACCCTAGATGTCCACATTCTCCTGTCTGCTCTCACCCTAGATGTCCACATTCTCCCCAGTCTGCTCTCACCCTAGATGTCCACATTCTCCCCAGTCTGCTCTCACCCTAGATGTCCACATTCTCCCCAGTCTGCTCTCACCCTAGATGTCCACATTCTCCCCAGTCTGCTCTCACCCTAGATGTCCACATTCTCCTCAGTCTGCTCTCACCCTAGATGTCCACATTCTCCTCAGTCTGCTCTCACCCTAGATGTCCACATTCTCCTGTCTGCTCTCACCCTAGATGTCCACATTCTCCTCAGTCTGCTCTCACCCTAGATGTCCACATTCTCCTCAGTCTGCTCTCACCCTAGATGTCCACATTCTCCTGTCTGCTCTCACCCTAGATGTCCACATTCTCCTGTCTGCTCTCACCCTAGATGTCCACATTCTCCTCAGCCTGCTCTCACCCTAGATGTCCACATTCTCCCCAGTCTGCTCTCACCCTAGATGTCCACATTCTCCTCAGTCTGCTCTCACCCTAGATGTCCACATTCTCCCCAGTCTGCTCTCACCCTAGATGTCCACATTCTTCTGTCTGCTCTCACCCTAGATGTCCACATTCTTCTGTCTGCTCTCACCCTAGATGTCCACATTCTCCTCAGTCTGCTCTCACCCTAGATGTCCACATTCTCCTCAGTCTGCTCTCACCCTAGATGTCCACATTCTCCCCAGTCTGCTCTCACCCTAGATGTCCACATTCTCCCCAGTCTGGTCTCACCCTAGATGTCCACATTCTCCCCAGTCTGCTCTCACCCTAGATGTCCACATTCTCCCCAGTCTGCTCTCACCCTAGATGTCCACATTCTCCTCAGTCTGCTCTCACCCTAGATGTCCACATTCTCCTCAGTCTGCTCTCACCCTACATGTCCACATTCTCCTGTCTGCTCTCACCCTAGATGTCCACATTCTCCTGTCTGCTCTCACCCTAGATGTCCACATTCTCCTGTCTGCTCTCACCCTAGATGTCCACATTCTCCTCTCTGCTCTCACCCTAGATGTCCACATTCTCCTCAGTCTGCTCTCACCCTAGATGTCCACATTCTCCTGTCTGCTCTCACCCTAGATGTCCACATTCTCCTCACTCTGCTCTCACCCTAGATGTCCACATTCTCCTGTCTGCTCTCACCCTAGATGTCCACATTCTCCTCAGTCTGCTCTCACCCTAGATGTCCACATTCTCCTGTCTGCTCTCACCCTAGATATCCACATTCTCCTCAGTCTGGTCTCACCCTAGATGTCCACATTCTCCTGTCTGCTCTCACCATAGATGTCCACATTCTCCTCAGTCTGCTCTCACCATAGATGTCCACATTCTCCTCAGTCTGCTCTCACCCTAGATGTCCACATTCTCCCCAGTCTGCTCTCACCCTAGATGTCCACATTCTCCCCAGTCTGGTCTCACCCTAGATGTCCACATTCTCCCCAGTCTGCTCTCACCCTAGATGTCCACATTCTCCCCAGTCTGCTCTCACCCTAGATGTCCACATTCTCCTCAGTCTGCTCTCACCCTAGATGTCCACATTCTCCTCAGTCTGCTCTCACCCTACATGTCCACATTCTCCTGTCTGCTCTCACCCTAGATGTCCACATTCTCCTGTCTGCTCTCACCCTAGATGTCCACATTCTCCTGTCTGCTCTCACCCTAGATGTCCACATTCTCCTCAGTCTGCTCTCACCCTAGATGTCCACATTCTCCTCAGTCTGCTCTCACCCTAGATGTCCACATTCTCCTCAGTCTGCTTTCACCCTAGATGTCCACATTCTCCTCAGTCTGCTCTCACCCTAGATGTCCACATTCTCCCCTGTCTGCTCTCACCCTAGATGTCCACATTCTCCCCAGTCTGCTCTCACCCTAGATGTCCACATTCTCCTCAGTCTGCTCTCACCCTAGATGTCCACATTCTCCTCAGTCTGCTCTCACCCTAGATGTCCACATTCTCCTGTCTGCTCTCACCCTAGATGTCCACATTCTCCTCAGTCTGCTCTCACCCTAGATGTCCACATTCTCTTCAGTCTGCTCTCACCCTAGATGTCCACATTCTCCTGTCTGCTCTCACCCTAGATGTCCACATTCTCTTCAGTCTGCTCTCACCCTAGATGTCCACATTCTCCTCAGTCTGCTCTCACCCTAGATGTCCACATTCTCCTCAGTCTGCTCTCACCCTAGATGTCCACATTCTCCCCAGTCTGCTCTCACCCTAGATGTCCACATTCTCCTGTCTGCTCTCACCCTAGATGTCCACATTCTCCTAAGTCTGCTCTCACCCTAGATGTCCACATTCTCCTCAGTCTGCTCTCACCCTAGATGTCCACATTCTCCTGTCTGCTCTCACCCTAGATGTCCACATTCTCCCCAGTCTGCTCTCACCCTAGATGTCCACATTCTCCCCAGTCTGCTCTCACCCTAGATGTCCACATTCTCCCCAGTCTGCTCTCACCCTAGATGTCCACATTCTCCCCAGTCTGCTCTCACCCTAGATGTCCACATTCTCCTCAGTCTGCTCTCACCCTAGATGTCCACATTCTCCTCAGTCTGCTCTCACCCTAGATGTCCACATTCTCCTGTCTGCTCTCACCCTAGATGTCCACATTCTCCTCAGTCTGCTCTCACCCTAGATGTCCACATTCTCCTCAGTCTGCTCTCACCCTAGATGTCCACATTCTCCTGTCTGCTCTCACCCTAGATGTCCACATTCTCCTGTCTGCTCTCACCCTAGATGTCCACATTCTCCTCAGCCTGCTCTCACCCTAGATGTCCACATTCTCCCCAGTCTGCTCTCACCCTAGATGTCCACATTCTCCTCAGTCTGCTCTCACCCTAGATGTCCACATTCTCCCCAGTCTGCTCTCACCCTAGATGTCCACATTCTTCTGTCTGCTCTCACCCTAGATGTCCACATTCTTCTGTCTGCTCTCACCCTAGATGTCCACATTCTCCTCAGTCTGCTCTCACCCTAGATGTCCACATTCTCCCCAGTCTGCTCTCACCCTAGATGTCCACATTCTCCCCAGTCTGGTCTCACCCTAGATGTCCACATTCTCCCCAGTCTGCTCTCACCCTAGATGTCCACATTCTCCCCAGTCTGCTCTCACCCTAGATGTCCACATTCTCCTCAGTCTGCTCTCACCCTAGATGTCCACATTCTCCTCAGTCTGCTCTCACCCTACATGTCCACATTCTCCTGTCTGCTCTCACCCTAGATGTCCACATTCTCCTGTCTGCTCTCACCCTAGATGTCCACATTCTCCTGTCTGCTCTCACCCTAGATGTCCACATTCTCCTCTCTGCTCTCACCCTAGATGTCCACATTCTCCTCAGTCTGCTCTCACCCTAGATGTCCACATTCTCCTCAGTCTGCTCTCACCCTAGATGTCCACATTCTCCTGTCTGCTCTCACCCTAGATGTCCACATTCTTCTCACTCTGCTCTCACCCTAGATGTCCACATTCTCCTGTCTGCTCTCACCCTAGATGTCCACATTCTCCTCAGTCTGCTCTCACCCTAGATGTCCACATTCTCCTGTCTGCTCTCACCCTAGATATCCACATTCTCCTCAGTCTGGTCTCACCCTAGATGTCCACATTCTCCTGTCTGCTCTCACCATAGATGTCCACATTCTCCTCAGTCTGCTCTCACCATAGATGTCCACATTCTCCTCAGTCTGCTCTCACCCTAGATGTCCACATTCTCCCCAGTCTGCTCTCACCCTAGATGTCCACATTCTCCCCAGTCTGGTCTCACCCTAGATGTCCACATTCTCCCCAGTCTGCTCTCACCCTAGATGTCCACATTCTCCCCAGTCTGCTCTCACCCTAGATGTCCACATTCTCCTCAGTCTGCTCTCACCCTAGATGTCCACATTCTCCTCAGTCTGCTCTCACCCTACATGTCCACATTCTCCTGTCTGCTCTCACCCTAGATGTCCACATTCTCCTGTCTGCTCTCACCCTAGATGTCCACATTCTCCTGTCTGCTCTCACCCTAGATGTCCACATTCTCCTCAGTCTGCTCTCACCCTAGATGTCCACATTCTCCTCAGTCTGCTCTCACCCTAGATGTCCACATTCTCCTCAGTCTGCTTTCACCCTAGATGTCCACATTCTCCTCAGTCTGCTCTCACCCTAGATGTCCACATTCTCCCCTGTCTGCTCTCACCCTAGATGTCCACATTCTCCCCAGTCTGCTCTCACCCTAGATGTCCACATTCTCCTCAGTCTGCTCTCACCCTAGATGTCCACATTCTCCTCAGTCTGCTCTCACCCTAGATGTCCACATTCTCCTGTCTGCTCTCACCCTAGATGTCCACATTCTCCTCAGTCTGCTCTCACCCTAGATGTCCACATTCTCTTCAGTCTGCTCTCACCCTAGATGTCCACATTCTCCTGTCTGCTCTCACCCTAGATGTCCACATTCTCCTGTCTGCTCTCACCCTAGATGTCCACATTCTCCTCAGCCTGCTCTCACCCTAGATGTCCACATTCTCCCCAGTCTGCTCTCACCCTAGATGTCCACATTCTCCTCAGTCTGCTCTCACCCTAGATGTCCACATTCTCCCCAGTCTGCTCTCACCCTAGATGTCCACATTCTTCTGTCTGCTCTCACCCTAGATGTCCACATTCTTCTGTCTGCTCTCACCCTAGATGTCCACATTCTCCTCAGTCTGCTCTCACCCTAGATGTCCACATTCTCCTCAGTCTGCTCTCACCCTAGATGTCCACATTCTCCCCAGTCTGCTCTCACCCTAGATGTCCACATTCTCCCCAGTCTGGTCTCACCCTAGATGTCCACATTCTCCCCAGTCTGCTCTCACCCTAGATGTCCACATTCTCCCCAGTCTGCTCTCACCCTAGATGTCCACATTCTCCTCAGTCTGCTCTCACCCTAGATGTCCACATTCTCCTCAGTCTGCTCTCACCCTACATGTCCACATTCTCCTGTCTGCTCTCACCCTAGATGTCCACATTCTCCTGTCTGCTCTCACCCTAGATGTCCACATTCTCCTGTCTGCTCTCACCCTAGATGTCCACATTCTCCTCTCTGCTCTCACCCTAGATGTCCACATTCTCCTCAGTCTGCTCTCACCCTAGATGTCCACATTCTCCTCAGTCTGCTCTCACCCTAGATGTCCACATTCTCCTGTCTGCTCTCACCCTAGATGTCCACATTCTCCTCACTCTGCTCTCACCCTAGATGTCCACATTCTCCTGTCTGCTCTCACCCTAGATGTCCACATTCTCCTCAGTCTGCTCTCACCCTAGATGTCCACATTCTCCTGTCTGCTCTCACCCTAGATATCCACATTCTCCTCAGTCTGGTCTCACCCTAGATGTCCACATTCTCCTGTCTGCTCTCACCATAGATGTCCACATTCTCCTCAGTCTGCTCTCACCATAGATGTCCACATTCTCCTCAGTCTGCTCTCACCCTAGATGTCCACATTCTCCCCAGTCTGCTCTCACCCTAGATGTCCACATTCTCCCCAGTCTGGTCTCACCCTAGATGTCCACATTCTCCCCAGTCTGCTCTCACCCTAGATGTCCACATTCTCCCCAGTCTGCTCTCACCCTAGATGTCCACATTCTCCTCAGTCTGCTCTCACCCTAGATGTCCACATTCTCCTCAGTCTGCTCTCACCCTACATGTCCACATTCTCCTGTCTGCTCTCACCCTAGATGTCCACATTCTCCTGTCTGCTCTCACCCTAGATGTCCACATTCTCCTGTCTGCTCTCACCCTAGATGTCCACATTCTCCTCAGTCTGCTCTCACCCTAGATGTCCACATTCTCCTCAGTCTGCTCTCACCCTAGATGTCCACATTCTCCTCAGTCTGCTTTCACCCTAGATGTCCACATTCTCCTCAGTCTGCTCTCACCCTAGATGTCCACATTCTCCCCTGTCTGCTCTCACCCTAGATGTCCACATTCTCCCCAGTCTGCTCTCACCCTAGATGTCCACATTCTCCTCAGTCTGCTCTCACCCTAGATGTCCACATTCTCCTCAGTCTGCTCTCACCCTAGATGTCCACATTCTCCTGTCTGCTCTCACCCTAGATGTCCACATTCTCCCCAGTCTGCTCTCACCCTAGATGTCCACATTCTCCTCGTTCTGCTCTCACCCTAGATGTCCACATTCTCCTCAGTCTGCTCTCACCCTAGATGTCCACATTCTCCTCAGTCTCGTCTCACCCTAGATGTCCACATTCTCCCCAGTCTGCTCTCACCCTAGATGTCCACATTCTCCTGTCTGCTCTCACCCTAGATGTCCACATTCTCCTCAGTCTGCTCTCACCCTAGATGTCCACATTCTCCTCAGTCTGCTCTCACCCTAGATGTCCACATTCTCCTGTCTGCTCTCACCCTAGATGTCCACATTCTCCCCAGTCTGCTCTCACCCTAGATGTCCACATTCTCCCCAGTCTGCTCTCACCCTAGATGTCCACATTCTCCCCAGTCTGCTCTCACCCTAGATGTCCACATTCTCCCCAGTCTGCTCTCACCCTAGATGTCCACATTCTCCTCAGTCTGCTCTCACCCTAGATGTCCACATTCTCCTCAGTCTGCTCTCACCCTAGATGTCCACATTCTCCTGTCTGCTCTCACCCTAGATGTCCACATTCTCCTCAGTCTGCTCTCACCCTAGATGTCCACATTCTCCTCAGTCTGCTCTCACCCTAGATGTCCACATTCTCCTGTCTGCTCTCACCCTAGATGTCCACATTCTCCTGTCTGCTCTCACCCTAGATGTCCACATTCTCCTCAGTCTGCTCTCACCCTAGATGTCCACATTCTCCCCAGTCTGCTCTCACCCTAGATGTCCACATTCTCCTCAGTCTGGTCTCACCCTAGATGTCCACATTCTCCTCAGTCTGCTCTCACCCTAGATGTCCACATTCTCCCCAGTCTGCTCTCACCCTAGATGTCCACATTCTCCTCAGTCTGGTCTCACCCTAGATGTCCACATTCTCCTCAGTCTGCTCTCACCCTAGATGTCCACATTCTCCTCAGTCTGCTCTCACCCTAGATGTCCACATTCTCCTCAGTCTGCTCTCACCCTAGATGTCCACATTCTCCCCAGTCTGCTCTCACCCTAGATGTCCACATTCTCCTGTCTGCTCTCACCATAGATGTCCACATTCTCCTCAGTCTGCTCTCACCATAGATGTCCACATTCTCCTCAGTCTGCTCTCACCCTAGATGTCCACATTCTCCCCAGTCTGCTCTCACCCTAGATGTCCACATTCTCCCCAGTCTGGTCTCACCCTAGATGTCCACATTCTCCCCAGTCTGCTCTCACCCTAGATGTCCACATTCTCCCCAGTCTGCTCTCACCCTAGATGTCCACATTCTCCTCAGTCTGCTCTCACCCTAGATGTCCACATTCTCCTCAGTCTGCTCTCACCCTACATGTCCACATTCTCCTGTCTGCTCTCACCCTAGATGTCCACATTCTCCTGTCTGCTCTCACCCTAGATGTCCACATTCTCCTGTCTGCTCTCACCCTAGATGTCCACATTCTCCTCAGTCTGCTCTCACCCTAGATGTCCACATTCTCCTCAGTCTGCTCTCACCCTAGATGTCCACATTCTCCTCAGTCTGCTCTCACCCTAGATGTCCACATTCTCCTCAGTCTGCTCTCACCCTAGATGTCCACATTCTCCCCTGTCTGCTCTCACCCTAGATGTCCACATTCTCCCCAGTCTGCTCTCACCCTAGATGTCCACATTCTCCTCAGTCTGCTCTCACCCTAGATGTCCACATTCTCCTCAGTCTGCTCTCACCCTAGATGTCCACATTCTCCTGTCTGCTCTCACCCTAGATGTCCACATTCTCCCCAGTCTGCTCTCACCCTAGATGTCCACATTCTCCTCAGTCTGCTCTCACCCTAGATGTCCACATTCTCCTCAGTCTGCTCTCACCCTAGATGTCCACATTCTCCTCAGTCTCGTCTCACCCTAGATGTCCACATTCTCCCCAGTCTGCTCTCACCCTAGATGTCCACATTCTCCTGTCTGCTCTCACCCTAGATGTCCACATTCTCCTCAGTCTGCTCTCACCCTAGATGTCCACATTCTCCTCAGTCTGCTCTCACCCTAGATGTCCACATTCTCCTGTCTGCTCTCACCCTAGATGTCCACATTCTCCCCAGTCTGCTCTCACCTTAGATGTCCACATTCTCCCCAGTCTGCTCTCACCCTAGATGTCCACATTCTCCCCAGTCTGCTCTCACCCTAGATGTCCACATTCTCCCCAGTCTGCTCTCACCCTAGATGTCCACATTCTCCTCAGTCTGCTCTCACCCTAGATGTCCACATTCTCCTCAGTCTGCTCTCACCCTAGATGTCCACATTCTCCTGTCTGCTCTCACCCTAGATGTCCACATTCTCCTCAGTCTGCTCTCACCCTAGATGTCCACATTCTCCTCAGTCTGCTCTCACCCTAGATGTCCACATTCTCCTGTCTGCTCTCACCCTAGATGTCCACATTCTCCTGTCTGCTCTCACCCTAGATGTCCACATTCTCCTCAGTCTGCTCTCACCCTAGATGTCCACATTCTCCCCAGTCTGCTCTCACCCTAGATGTCCACATTCTCCTCAGTCTGGTCTCACCCTAGATGTCCACATTCTCCTCAGTCTGCTCTCACCCTAGATGTCCACATTCTCCCCAGTCTGCTCTCACCCTAGATGTCCACATTCTCCTCAGTCTGGTCTCACTCTAGATGTCCACATTCTCCTCAGTCTGCTCTCACCCTAGATGTCCACATTCTCCTCAGTCTGCTCTCACCCTAGATGTCCACATTCTCCTGTCTGCTCTCACCCTAGATGTCCACATTCTCCCCAGTCTGCTCTCACCCTAGATGTCCACATTCTCCCCAGTCTGCTCTCACCCTAGATGTCCACATTCTCCCCAGTCTGCTCTCACCCTAAATGTCCACATTCTCCCCAGTCTGCTCTCACCCTAGATGTCCACATTCTCCCCAGTCTGCTCTCACCCTAGATGTCCACATTCTCCTCAGTCTGCTCTCACCCTAGATGTCCACATTCTCCTCAATCTGCTCTCACCCTAGATGTCCACATTCTCCTCAGTCTGCTCTCACCCTAGATGTCCACATTCTCCTCAGTCTGCTCTCACCCTAGATGTCCACATTCTCCTCAGTCTGCTCTCACCCTAGATGTCCACATTCTCCCCAGTCTGCTCTCAACCTAGATGTCCACATTCTCCCCAGTCTGCTCTCACCCTAGATGTCCACATTCTCCCCAGTCTGCTCTCACCCTAGATGTCCACATTCTCCCCAGTCTGCTCTCACCCTAGATGTCCACATTCTCCCCAGTCTGCTCTCACCCTAGATGTCCACATTCTCCTGTCTGCTCTCACCCTAGATGTCCACATTCTCCTCAGTCTGCTCTCACCCTAGATGTCCACATTCTCCTGTCTGCTCTCACCCTAGATATCCACATTCTCCTCAGTCTGGTCTCACCCTAGATGTCCACATTCTCCTGTCTGCTCTCACCCTAGATGTCCACATTCTCCCCAGTCTGCTCTCACCCTAGATGTCCACATTCTCCTCAGTCTGCTCTCACCCTAGATGTCCACATTCTCCCCAGTCTGCTCTCACCCTAGATGTCCACATTCTCCTCAGTCTGGTCTCACCCTAGATGTCCACATTCTCCCCGGTCTGGTCTCACCCTAGATGTCCACATTCTCCCCAGTCTGCTCTCACCCTAGATGTCCACATTCTCCAAAGTCTGCTCTCACCCTAGATGTCCACATTCTCCTCAGTCTGCTCTCACCCTAGATGTCCACATTCTCCTCAGTCTGCTCTCACCCTAGATGTCCACATTCTCCTGTCTGCTCTCACCCTAGATGTCCACATTCTCCTGTCTGCTCTCACCCTAGATGTCCACATTCTCCTCAGTCTGCTCTCACCCTAGATGTCCACATTCTCCTCAGTCTGCTCTCACCCTAGATGTCCACATCCTCCTCAGTCTGCTCTCACCCTAGATGTCCACATTCTCCTCAGTCTGCTCTCACCCTAGATGTCCACATTCTCCTCAGTCTGCTCTCACCCTAGATGTCCACATTCTCCCCAGTCTGCTCTCACCCTAGATGTCCACATTCTCCCCAGTCTGCTCTCACCCTAGATGTCCACATTCTCCTGTCTGCTCTCACCCTAGATGTCCACATTCTCCTCAGTCTGCTCTCACCCTAGATGTCCACATTCTCCTGTCTGCTCTCACCCTAGATGTCCACATTCTCCCCAGTCTGCTCTCACCCTAGACGTCCACATTCTCCTCAGTCTGCTCTCACCCTAGATGTCCACATTCTCCTCAGTCTGCTCTCACCCTAGATGTCCACATTTTCCTCAGTCTCGTCTCAACCTAGATGTCCACATTCTCCCCAGTCTGCTCTCACCCTAGATGTCCACATTCTCCTGTCTGCTCTCACCCTAGATGTCCACATTCTCCTCAGTCTGCTCTCACCCTAGATGTCCACATTCTCCTCAGTCTGCTCTTACCCTAGATGTCCACATTCTCCTGTCTGCTCTCACCCTAGATGTCCACATTCTCCCCAGTCTGCTCTCACCCTAGATGTCCACATTCTCCCCAGTCTGCTCTCACCCTAGATGTCCACATTCTCCGCAGTCTGCTCTCACCCTAGATGTCCACATTCTCCCCAGTCTGCTCTCACCCTAGATGTCCACATTCTCCTCAGTCTGCTCTCACCCTAGATGTCCACATTCTCCTCAGTCTGCTCTCACCCTAGATGTCCACATTCTCCTCAGTCTGCTCTCACCCTAGATGTCCACATTCTCCTGTCTGCTCTCACCCTAGATGTCCACATTCTCTTGTCTGCTCTCACCCTAGATGTCCACATTCTCCTCAGTCTGCTCTCACCCTAGATGTCCACATTCTCCCCAGTCTGCTCTCACCCTAGATGTCCACATTCTCCTCAGTCTGGTCTCACCCTAGATGTCCACATTCTCCTCAGTCTGCTCTCACCCTAGATGTCCACATTCTCCCCAGTCTGGTCTCACCCTAGATGTCCACATTCTCCTCAGTCTGCTCTCACCCTAGATGTCCACATTCTCCTGTCTGCTCTCACCCTAGATGTCCACATTCTCCTCAGTCTGCTCTCACCCTAGATGTCCACATTCTCCTCAGTCTGCTCTCACCCTAGATGTCCACATTCTCCTCAGTCTCGTCTCAACCTAGATGTCCACATTCTCCCCAGTCTGCTCTCACCCTAGATGTCCACATTCTCCTGTCTGCTCTCACCCTAGATGTCCACATTCTCCTCAGTCTGCTCTCACCCTAGATGTCCACATTCTCCTCAGTCTGCTCTTACCCTAGATGTCCACATTCTCCTGTCTGCTCTCACCCTAGATGTCCACATTCTCCCCAGTCTGCTCTCACCCTAGATGTCCACATTCTCCCCAGTCTGCTCTCACCCTAGATGTCCACATTCTCCCCAGTCTGCTCTCACCCTAGATGTCCACATTCTCCCCAGTCTGCTCTCACCCTAGATGTCCACATTCTCCTCAGTCTGCTCTCACCCTAGATGTCCACATTCTCCTCAGTCTGCTCTCACCCTAGATGTCCACATTCTCCTCAGTCTGCTCTCACCCTAGATGTCCACATTCTCCTGTCTGCTCTCACCCTAGATGTCCACATTCTCCTGTCTGCTCTCACCCTAGATGTCCACATTCTCCTCAGTCTGCTCTCACCCTAGATGTCCACATTCTCCCCAGTCTGCTCTCACCCTAGATGTCCACATTCTCCTCAGTCTGGTCTCACCCTAGATGTCCACATTCTCCTCAGTCTGCTCTCACCCTAGATGTCCACATTCTCCCCAGTCTGGTCTCACCCTAGATGTCCACATTCTCCTCAGTCTGCTCTCACCCTAGATGTCCACATTCTCCTCAGTCTGCTCTCACCCTAGATGTCCACATTCTCCTCAGTCTGCTCTCACCCTAGATGTCCACATTCTCCTCAGTCTGCTCTCACCCTAGATGTCCACATTCTCCTGTCTGCTCTCACCCTAGATGTCCACATTCTCCTGTCTGCTCTCACCCTAGATGTCCACATTCTCCTGTCTGCTCTCACCCTAGATGTCCACATTCTCCTCAGTCTGCTCTCACCCTAGATGTCCACATTCTCCTCAGTCTGCTCTCACCCTAGATGTCCACATTCTCCTCAGTCTGCTCTCACCCTAGATGTCCACATTCTCCTCAGTCTGCTCTCACCCTAGATGTCCACATTCTCCCCAGTCTGCTCTCACCCTAGATGTCCACATTCTCCCCAGTCTGCTCTCACCCTAGATGTCCACATTCTCCTCAGTCTGCTCTCACCCTAGATGTCCACATTCTCCTCAGTCTGCTCTCACCCTAGATGTCCACATTCTCCTCAGTCTCGTCTCACCCTAGATGTCCACATTCTCCTCAGTCTGCTCTCACCCTAGATGTCCACATTCTCTCCAGTCTGCTCTCACCCTAGATGTCCACATTCTCCCCTGTCTGCTCTCACCCTAGATGTCCACATTCTCCTCAGTCTGCTCTCACCCTACATGTCCACATTCTCTCCAGTCTGCTCTCACCCTAGATGTCCACATTCTCCCCAGTCTGCTCTCACCCTAGATGTCCACATTCTCCTGTCTGCTCTCACCCTAGATGTCCACATTATCCCCAGTCTGCTCTCACCCTAGATGTCCACATTATCCTCAGTCTGCTCTCACCCTAGATGTCCACATTCTCCTCAGTCTGCTCTCACCCTAGATGTCCACATTCTCCTCAGTCTCGTCTCACCCTAGATGTCCACATTCTCCCCAGTCTGCTCTCACCCTAGATGTCCACATTCTCCTGTCTGCTCTCACCCTAGATGTCCACATTCTCCTCAGTCTGCTCTCACCCTAGATGTCCACATTCTCCTCAGTCTGCTCTCACCCTAGATGTGCACATTCTCCTGTCTGCTCTCACCCTAGATGTCCACATTCTCCCCAGTCTGCTCTCACCCTAGATGTCCACATTCTCCTGTCTGCTCTCACCCTAGATGTCCACATTCTCCTCAGTCTGCTCTCACCCTAGATGTCCACATTCTCCTCAGTCTGCTCTCACCCTAGATGTCCACATTCTCCTCAGTCTGCTCTCCCCCTAGATATCCACATTCTCCTCAGTCTGCTCTCACCCTAGATGTCCACATTCTCCCCAGTCTGCTCTCACCCTAGATGTCCACATTCTCCTCAGTCTGCGCTCACCCTAGATGTCCACATTCTCCTCAGTCTGCTCTCACCCTAGATGTCCACATTCTCCCCAGTCTGCTCTCACCCTAGATGTCCACATTCTCCCCAGTCTGCTCTCACCCTAGATGTCCACATTCTCCTGTCTGCTCTCACCCTAGATGTCCACATTCTCCTCAGTCTCGTCTCACCCTAGATGTCCACATTCTCCTCAGTCTGCTCTCACCCTAGATGTCCACATTCTCTCCAGTCTGCTCTCACCCTAGATGTCCACATTCTCCCCTGTCTGCTCTCACCCTAGATGTCCACATTCTCCTCAGTCTGCTCTCACCCTAGATGTCCACATTCTCTCCAGTCTGCTCTCACCCTAGATGTCCACATTCTCCCCAGTCTGCTCTCACCCTAGATGTCCACATTCTCCTCAGTCTGCTCTCACCCTAGATGTCCACATTCTCCCCTGTCTGCTCTCACCCTAGATGTCCACATTCTCCTCAGTCTGCTCTCACCCTAGATGTTGACCTACAGACTTGGATTATAATCAAGACAGGTTCATCATGTTTCAAGGTGTAATTCCATCACTCTCCTCTATGTGGTGTATGAACCTCGGGCAAACTAAATATACAGTTGAAGTCGGTAGTTTACGTACACCTTAGCCAAATACATTTAAACTCTGTTTTTCACAATTCCTGACATTTAATCCTAGTAAAAATTCCCTGTTTAGGTCAGTTAGGATCACCACTTTATTTTAAGAATGTGAAATGTCAGAATAATAGTAGAGAGAATTATTTATTTCAGCTTTTATTTATTTCATCACATTCCCAGTGGGCCAGAAGTTTACATACACTCAATTAGTATTTGGTAGCATTGCCTTTAAATTGTTTAACTTGGGTCAAACTTTTCACGTAGCCTTCCACAAGCTTCCCACAATAAGTTAGGTGAATTTTGGCAATTCCTCCTGACAGAGCTGGTGTAACTAAGTCAGGTTTGTTGGCCTCCTTGCTCACACACGGTTTTTCAGTTCAACCCACAAATTTTCTATAGGATTGAGGTCAGGGCTTTGTGATGGCCACTCCAATACCTTGACTTTGTTGTCCTTAAGCCATTTTGCCACAACTTTGGAAGTATGCTTGGGGTCATTGTCCATTTGGAAGACCATTTGCGACCAAGCTTTAACTTCCTGACTGATGTCTTCAGATGTTGCTTCAACATATCCACCTAATTTTCCAGCCTCATGATGCCATCTATTTTGTGAAGTGCACCAGTCCCTCCTGCAGCAAAGCACCCCCACAACATGATGCTGCCACCCCCGTGCTTCACGGTTGGGATGGTGATCTTCGGCTTGCAAGCCTCCCCCTTGATGATGCTGCCACCCCCGTGCTTCACGGTTGGGATGGTGATCTTCGGCTTGCAAGCCTCCCCCTTGATGATGCTGCCTGGCTTGGCTAATTTTCTTAATCAAATGGAACCCTGTTTACAACTCTGTATAGAAAAGAAACGGACAGAAATACTCTGTTACAGGGTGACAGCTTCCACCCTGAGCCATTAAAAAGAGGACTTCCGAGAAGCCAGTTTTTTAGACTGCGCCGTATATGCCACTCCACAGAGGACTATCTAGAAACAGCAGCGGAGATGCACATGAGGTTTCTAAAAAGAGGCTATTCGTCACAATGTGTGGATGAAGCTCATAATTTGGCATTGGAAAAAACACGAGATGAACTGCTACAAAAAAGACCCGCTAAAGCTACAGGACACTCCGTAATGTTCACAACTACATATACTTTGAATTCGCCAAAAGGGGGAGATGTGGTCAAGAAACACTGGCATATTTTATCATCGGACCCAGCTTTGCCGGCTGAATGTAAATATCCACCAGGTATTGTGTATAGGAGAGGTCGCAATTTACGCGATAAATTGGTTCATGCCAACTGCCAGCCAGAAAAGAAAATCAGCCAAGCTCTTTTACGCCCTCTACCAAATGGTAGCTATAGATGCAGAGGATGCGCACAGTGCAACAATATGAAGTGTGAATATTTCTGTCACCCACACACAGGAAAACGGTTCCAAATAAATGACATTATTACGTGTTCCACCACCCATGTTATTTACACGATTAAATGTCCATGTGGGCTCTGTTATGTCGGTAAAACCACCCGCTCTCTCAAACAGACAATTAGGGAACATAAAAATCAGGAGAAACGTCAGGGATTATCCAGTCGCTGTACATTTTAATGACCTGAAGCATGACATTTCCACCTTTAGATTTTGTGGCATAGAGAAAGTTAAGATATCAGACAGGGGAGGTGATATTAATAATACTCTGAGTAAAAGAGAATGTTTTAGGGATTTTCACCCTCCAGACATTATTTCCTAAAGGACTTAATAATGAAATGCCTATGTATGTTATGCTGTGAATTGGAACATGAAATATGTGTCTCTTGTAGATTATTCTGACGTTTTTCATATGATGTACTCAATGACTAATGAAAACTTGCTATGTCCTCATTGAGATTTTACAGACGTGTTCAATACGCCTTATTTATACACTTTTGTAATATTTATGAAATGCATATTGTTATACTTGATAGTACTTCTTTGTTTTTCCTTTGCCTCCAACCCCCTTCAATGTGTAGAAAGGATGTGGGTGGGGCCAGGTCTACATAAGGGTGCAAATTAAAAAAAATCACAAAAGCTCCGAGGAAGGCCGTGAGGCCGATACGTAAAGCTTATTAAATATCGGTGATACTATCAAGAGCAGTGTGCGGTTTCCTTTTTCCTTCATCTGGTTAAATAAAGGTGAAATAAATCAAATAAAAAATTATGTTTACATTCTCAACTTTATTTTTCATGTTCACAATGTATTTTATTTTGATTCAATGCATATGTTGTGAAATTGACCCCATATTATAGCAATGATTTCACAGACAGACCACTTAGAAGTTAAAACATGGGGGAAACATTTGATTTGAACCACTGATAGAACATAGGCTTTCACCACATTGACAGGAGTTTCATGTTTATTTCTGGTTTATTCTGGGGGTGAACTAGAAGTGCTCCTGAGTAGAACAGGAGTAGAACCCTTTTAATTTATTTTAGATTTGTTTACTGTGACACAACTTACAGACGATTATGTACTGCGCAATAACTCATAGGAGTACACACATTAGACCATCTTGAAAAAGTAACGCATATTATATTTTATAGAAATTCTTGAATAATTTTTTGTATGATAACTAGTATATAATATATGGATAATTCTACACATTTCCCATCACTTTTGCCCTAATTATTCATTTACAAAGCTTAGGGGATGGGACTCTTATTCTGAAAAGACTCCAAAAATCCATGACCTATAAGTACTGAGTTATGCTTGCCTGCTTCACAGCGGTCCCCTACTCCTCCTCTCACCATAATACCCCTCCCCTTTCTTCTCCTCCCGTCTCTAGACAGTGGTAGAGAACAGATGAACGCGTTTGACTGGGAACCCTCTGTGTGTTACCCTCTGAAGTCTCCTCTGCATGCCTTGATGTCGCGTTTGCCTTTAATAAAATGTAATGGCTCATTATAACCAGCAGAGGGCAATAAAGTCCATGTAAAGCTACTGCCTGGTTCGGTTTCTCTCAGTCCTTACTGAGGTTAGCTGAGAACAAGAAAACAATAGCATGAACAAAGGGATTTATTTTCCTGCAGTGATAATATGTTCTGCATCAAACAAATAGTGTTGATTCTCAAAACGGCAAGCGTCTCCATTGAAAACAAAATGATAAATAACCTTTATTTAACTAGGCAAGTCAGTTAAGAACAAATTCTGATTTAATATGAGAGCCTACCTCGGCCAAACCCCAACCTGGACGACGCTGGACCAATTGTGTGCCGCCCTATGGGACTCCCGATCACGGCCGGTTGTGATACAGCCTGGAATCGAACCAGGGTCTGTAGTGACGCCTCTAGCACTGAGTACCTTAGACCGCTGCGCCACTCTGGAGCACAATAACATCGTCTACAGTAGACACATATTCTATCTTGGTCCCTGGTAGTGCCAGCTAGGGGGACCCTCAGACAATCCCAGCCTTACACACACACACACACACACACACACACACAAACACTTCTCCTGTGGGAGGCTGGGAAGCTTCTTTGTATTGTTTTCACAATTGGAGACAGAGTGTAACAGTGCAAGGAAGACTGAAGAGGAGAAAGAAGAAGAGAGGAAAGGAAAAGAGAGAAGAGATTAAGTGATTAGACGAGGATAAAGAAGAAGAGAGGAGAGAGAAGAGATTAGGAGATTAAAAGAGAGAAGAGAGGAGATTAGAAGAGAGGCGAAGAGATGAGAAGAGAAGAGATTAGAAGAGAGGCGAAGATATTAGAAGAGAGGAGTTTATAAGAGAGGAGATTAGAAGAGAGGAGATTAGAAGAGATTAGAAGAGAGGAGATTAGAAGAGATTAGAAGAGAGGAGATTAGAAGAGATTAGAAGAGAGAAGTTTAGAAGAGATTAGAAGAGAGAAGTTTAGAAGAGAGGAGATTAGAAGAGAGGAGTTTAGAAGAGAGGCGATTAGAAGAGAGGAGATTAGAAGAGATTAGAAGAGAGGAGATTAGAAGAGAAGAGATTAGAAGAGATTAGAAGAGAGGAGATTAGAAGAGAGGAGAGAGAGGAGAGGAGATTAGAAGAGAGGAGATTAGAAGAGAGGGGATTAGAGGAGATTAGAAGAGAGGCGATCGACGATAGGAGGAGAAGGGAGGATTTTAGAAGAGAGGAGAGAGAGGAGAAGAGAGGAGAAGAGAGGAGATTAGAAGAGAGGAGAAGAGAGGAGATTAGAAGAGAGGAGAAGAGAGGAGATTAGAAGAGAGGAGATTAGAAGGGAGGAGATTAGAAGAGAGGAGAAGGGAGGAGATTAGAAGAGAGGACAGTAGAGGAGATTAGAAGAGAGGCGATCGACGATAGGAGGAGAAGGGAGGATTTTAGAATGGAGGATATTAGAAGAGAGTAGAATAGAAGAGAGGTGAAGGGGGGGAATTAGACGAGAGGAGGAGAGGGGATTAGAAGAGAGGACATTAGAAGGGAGGAGAAGGGAGGATATTAGACGAGAGAAGAGAGTGTGATGTGTGAGAGCAGAGTATACAGCCCTGGGTGATGTGTAGAAGTTCATAAAGAAACTACTGTTCTAACGCTGACATCATCTCACGGTAATAAACAGCCTGAGTGACACATACCTATCCTCGGGGCTGTGACATAACAGCATAACAGACTGTCTGGGATTTCTATTGCTTTGGTGGAATTTTCACACGTATGTGGCTTCACCAACATTACCAACATTGCATTGGTCAATTCAGACATGTAATACTGTAATACTGTAATGTAGGACAATATAGTACTGTAATACTGTAATATAGGCCAACACATTACTGTAACACTGTAATATGACAATATAGTACTATAATATAGCCCAATACAATACTGTAATATAGGACAATATAGTACTGTAAAATAGGCCAACACAGTACTGTAATATAGGACAATATAGTACTGTAATACTGTAATATAGGCCAACACATTACTGTAATGTAGGACAATATAGTACTGTAATACTGTAAAATAGGCAAACACATTACTGTAATATAGGACAATATAGTACTGTAATACTGTAAAATAGGCCAACACAGTACTGTAATATAGGACAATATAGTACTGTAATATAGGACAATATAGTACTGTAAAATAGGCCAACACAGTACTGTAATATAGGACAATATAGTACTGTAATACTGTAAAATAGGCCAACACAGTACTGTAATATTGGAGAATATAGTACTGTAATATAGGACAATATAGTACTGTAAAATAGGCCAACACAGTACTGTAATATAGGACAATATAGTACTGTAATATAGGCCAATATAGTACTGTAAAATAGGCCAACACAGTACTGTAATATAGGACAATATAGTACTGTAATACTGTAATATAGGCCAACACATTACTGTAACACTGTAATATGACAATATAGTACTATAATACTGTAATATAGGACAATATAGTACTGTAATACTGTAATATAGTCCAATACAGTACAGTTATACTGTAATATAGTCCAATATAGTACTGTAATACTGTAATATAGTCCAATACAGTAGTGTAATATAGACCAAAACAGTACTGTAATACTGTAATAAAGGCCAACACATTATTGTAATAGTGTAATATAGTCCAACACAGTACTGTAATACTGTAATATAGACCAATGCAGTACTGGAATACTGTAATATAGTCCAATACAGTACTGTAATACTGTAATATAGGGCAATACAGTACTGTAATACTGTAATATAGGCCAATACAGTACTGTAATACTGTAATATAGACCAATACAGTACTGTAATACTGTAATATAGACCAATACAGTACTGTAATACTGTAATATAGGGCAATACAGTACTGTAATATAGGTCAATGCAGTACTGTAATACTGTAATATAGGGCAGTACAGTACTGTAATACTGTAATATAGACCAATACAGTACTGTAATACCATAATATAGGCCAATACAGTACTGTAATACTGTAATATAGGGCAATACAGTACTGTAATATAGGACAATATAGTACTGTAATACTGTAATATAGGCCAATGCAGTACTGTAATACTGTAATACAGGCCAATGCAGTACTGTAACACTGTAATATGACAATATAGTACTATAATATAGCCCAATACAGTACTGTAATATAGGACAATATAGTACTGTAATACTGTAAAATAGGCCAACACAGTACTGTAATATTGGAGAATATAGTACTGTAATATAGGACAATATAGTACTGTAAAATAGGCCAACACAGTACTGTAATATTGGAGAATATAGTACTGTAATATAGGACAATATAGTACTGTAAAATAGGCCAACACAGTACTGTAATATAGGACAATATAGTACTGTAATATAGGCCAATATAGTACTGTAAAATAGGCCAACACAGTACTGTAATATAGGACAATATAGTACTGTAATACTGTAAAATAGGCCAACACAGTACTGTAATATTGGAGAATATAGTACTGTAATATAGGACAATATAGTACTGTAAAATAGGCCAACACAGTACTGTAATAAAGGACAATATAGTACTGTAATACTGTAAAATAGGCCAACACAGTACTGTATTATAGGACAATATAGTACTGTAATATAGGCCAATGCAGTACTGTAATACTGTAATATAGGACAATATAGTACTGTAATACTGTAATATAGGCCAATACAGTACTGTAATACTGTAATATAGGCCAATATAGTACTGTAATACTGTAATATAGGCCAATGCAGTACTGTAATACTGTAATACAGGCCAACACATTACTGTAACACTGTAATATGACAATATAGTACTATAATACTGTAATATAGGGCAGTACAGTACTGTAATATAGGCCAATACAGTACTGTAATACTGTAATATAGGACAATATAGTACTGTAATACTGTAATATAGGCCAATACAGTACTGTAATACTGTAATACAGGCCAACACATTACTGTAAAATTGTAATATGACAATATAGTACTATAATATAGGCCAATACAGTACTGTAATATAGGACAATATAGTACTGTAATACTGTATATAGTCCAATACAGTACTGTAATACTGAAAATACAGGCCAATACAGTACTGTAATACTGAAAATACAGGCCAATACAGTACTGTAGTGTATTTTTTAAGCAGGTAAGTTGACTGAGAACACATTCTCATTTACAGCAACGACCTGGGGAATAGTTACAGGGGAGAGGAGGGGGATGAATGAGCCAATTGGAAGCTGGGGATTATTAGGTGACCCTGATGGTATGAAGGTCAGATTGTGAATTTAGCCAGGACACCGGGGGTTAACACCTCTACTCTAATGATAAGTGACCTTTAGTGACCACAGACAGTCAGGACACTTGTTTTACATCCCACCCGAAAGACGGCACCCCTACACAGGGCAGTGTCCCCAATCACTGCCCTGGGGCATTGTGATATTTTTTAGACCAGAGGAAATAGTGCCTCCTACTGGCCCTCCAACACCACTTCCAGCAGCATCTGGTCTCCCATCCAGGGACTGACCAGGACCAACCCTGCTTAGCTTCAGAGGCAAGCCAGTAGTGGTATGCAGGGTGGTATGCTGCTGGCTAAATATAGGGCAATACAGTACTGTAATACTGTAATATAGGGCAATACAGTAATACTGTAATATAGACCAATACAGTACTGTAATACTGTAATATAGACCAATACAGTACTGTAATACTGTAATATAGACCAATACAGTACTGTAATACTGTAATATAGGGCAATACAGTAATACTGTAATATAGGGCAGTACAGTACTGTAATATAGGCCAATACAGTACTGTAATACTGTAATACTGTAATATCGGGCAATACAGTACTGTAATACTGTAATATAGTGCAATACAGTACTGTAATACTGTAATATAGGCCAATGCAGTACTATAATACTGTAATATCGGGCAATGCAGTACTGTAATACTGTAATATAGGGCAATACAGTACTGTAATACAGGCTATTTACATAGCAGACACTTTTGTCCAAAGTGTCCACACATTTTGGTATGTGACCCCAGTGGGAATTGAACCCACAACTCTGGTGTTGCTGGTGCCACCCGCTTATGATCTGAGCCACGTACAGGACCACCACAATACATACAGTAAGTACAATACAATACATGATTACAATACAGGTGGAAGATGTATGATTGTCTTCCCCGTGAGCGTTTCTTCAGGCCATGGATGAGACATGCAATGACATCAGTCCAGACCTACTGTACGACAGGCTTGGATTTGCCACACCGAAAGGTTTTTCCCCAGGTGCATTCTGGGATGTGGATGAGATCCCACGCTCGGTTGCCTGTTAAACATCGTTTCTTTCATTTGATTACATTGGGAAAGATATCTTCAATGATCACACATGGTATAGAAATGATGGACATTTGATGTTCCGTCCATTTTAATGGGTAGTGCAAGTGTTTGGCCGGGGTAGGCCATCATTGTAAATAACAATTTGTCCCTGACTTGTCTAGTTTAAAAAAAGGTTTAATAAAAATACATTTTTAAAAGTGTACGGAATGTGAAAACGGTGTAATGTACTGGGATGTTGTCACGTTCCTGACCTGTTTTCCGTTGTTTTTGTATGTGTTTAGTTGGTCAGGGCGTGAGTTGGGGTGGGCATTTTATGTTATGTGTTTCTGTGTTGGGTTGAATGTGTTGCCTGATATGGTTCTCAATTAGAGGCAGGTGTTTGACGTTTCCTCTGATTGAGAACCATATTAAGGTAGGCTGTTCTCACTGTTTGTAGGTGGGTGATTGTTCCTGTGTCTGTTGCACCACACGGGACTGTTTCGTTTGTTTGTTAGTTAGTTCGTTCTTCGTGTCTATATGTAAGTTCTCAAGTTCAGGTCTGTATACGTCGTTTGTTGTTTTGTAGTTTGTGTAAGAGTTTTCGTGTTTCGTCTTTCTTTAATACATTCCTTATGTCTACATTCAACGCTGCATTTTGGTCCGACCCTTACTCCTCCTCCTCATCCGAGTACCTCCTCCTCATCCTAGGAGGAGGCATTAGACAGCCGTTACAGATGTACAGGGCTGCAGCTGTCTACGTCGTTTGTTGTTTGTTGAGGAGGAGGCATTAGACAGCCGTTACAGATGTACAGGGCTGCAGCTGTCTACGTCGTTTGTTGTTTGTTGAGGAGGAGGCATTAGACAGCCGTTACAGATGTACAGGGCTGCAGCTGTCTACGTCGTTTGTTGTTTGTTGAGGAGGAGGCATTAGACAGCCGTTACAGATGTACAGGGCTGCAGCTGTCTACGTCGTTTGTTGTTTGTTGAGGAGGAGGCATTAGACAGCCGTTACAGATGTACAGGGCTGCAGCTGTCTACGTCGTTTGTTGTTTGTTGAGGAGGAGGCATTAGACAGCCGTTACAGATGTACAGGGCTGCAGCTTAACCACAATCAAAAGGCCCCTTTTGAAACAGTATCTTACATGTTTAGTTATTCATCTAGTTGTTAAAATAATTGAGAAGATATTACGTTGTATTTTGGGGATTAATGTAGTCATTATATTTACTGTGTATTTTGTATCAATGGTTGTGTGGTGAATGAAACGTTTTGAACGTAAGGCTGACTGCGATACAAGTCTTAACCAGTTTGGGGTTTTGTAGTTACGAGTTTTGAAAAATTCCCCAATATAGTCCTGAAACTAGTCAGTGAAACAAACTAATGCTTCTACTCACCTTCCTAGTCTGTCTGGTGTATTATCTAGCTTGATGTTAATACACACACGTGACAGATTGGCTGCTACCTTCTCGTTGCCCCCTCAAGTCTGTTTCACCAGAAGGCAGACGGGAGGGAAAACGAGTGATTCCACTGGCCGGGAGCGGTGTGTTTGTGTGGGTGTGTCCGTGTCACACAGGCAGAAGGTCAGGCAGTCATGAGTGTGTCTGTGAGGGGTGTGTGTGACAGAACTGGCACTGTGTGAGTCAGCTGGCAGTGATGTATTCAGTGTCCGTGTCTGCCTGTGTATGTGAGTGTTAGGGGCTGGGCAATATGGACAAAATATCATATGATATTTTTCACATTTTATGTTTTTGAATAATCAAAGTAGTAAATGTGCTTTCTGATTGGTTCATGACCTTAGGGTGGAAACACATACATTATAAGTGATTTCAACGAGACTTTCTCCCTGTCTACTGTTCAATCAAACTTCAAAACCAAAATGATTTTCAGCATTTCCTCCACTGGTATGATTAATTCCACACTGTGCCACGCAGCATAATATATTAATTATATTTAACTATATGGGCAAACACATCTGGTCCGAGTTAACTGAACTGTTGGAATCAAGGAAACCTGCTGACTATTCTCCTTCTATAGTGGGAATGTAGTGGGCAGCACTATATTACAAACTCTGCCTCCCGGCGGGACACGACAGTTCCCTATAGGCCCTACCGCTGGATAATCTCCTACAGTGGGAATGTAGTGGGCAGCACTATATTACAAACTCTGCCTCCCGGCGGGACACGACAGTTCCCTATAGGCCCTACCGCTGGATAATCTCCTACAGTGGGAATGTAGTGGGCAGCACTATATTACAAACTCTGCCTCCCGGCGGGACCGGACAGTTCCCTATAGGCCCTACAGCTGGATAATCTCCTACAGTGGGAATGTAGTGGGCAGCACTATATTACAAACTCTGCCTCCCGGCGGGACACGACAGTTCCCTATAGGCCCTACCGCTGGATAATCTCCTACAGTGGGAATGTAGTGGGCAGCACTATATTACAAACTCTGCCTCCCGGCGGGACCGGACAGTTCCCTATAGGCCCTACCGCTGGATAATCTCCTACAGTGGGAATGTAGTGGGCAGCACTATATTACAAACTCTGCCTCCCGGCGGGACACGACAGTTCCCTATAGGCCCTACCGCTGGCCAATCGGACGGCTGAGATGACCCGGCGGGACCGGACAGTTCCCTATAGGCCCTACAGCTGGCCAATCGGACGGCTGAGATGACCCGGCGGGCCAAGACAGTTCCCTATAGGCCCTACCGCTTGCCAATCGGACGGCTGAGATGACCTGGCGGGCCAAGACAGTTCCCTATAGGCCCTACCGCTGACTAATCTCATTCTATAGTGGGAATGTAGTGGGCAGCACCTTGAATACATTGCTGGTTGACATGACAACAAATGTATAAACCATTGGTGTGGTTAAAGACATGTCTCAACGGGAGAGAGATGAGACCAGGAGTTAGCTAGTTACTAATACTGCCTGCTAACCAGTAGGGTAACTGCTCTCTCCTTGGGTGACCGGTCAGGGACTGGTGTGGCTAGAGACATGTCTCAACGGGAGAGAGATGAGACCAGGAGTTAGCTAGTTACTAATACTGCCTGCTAACCAGTAGGGTAACTGCTCTCTCCTTGGGAGACGGGGCAGGGACTGGTGTGGATAGAGACACGTCTCAACGGGAGAGAGATGAAATGAAATACACACAGAAATCGCTAAACTCTATGAAAAGAACTATGGAGGTAGTCTGTCTTAGATTTTTCCCAGACCTCAAAAGTGGTCTTCTGATGTGGTTTAGGCATTACTGTGGTTTAGGCATTACTGTGGTTTAGGCATTACTGTGGTTTAGGCATTACTGTGGTTTAGGCATTACTGTGGTTTAGGCATTACTGTGGTTTAAGCATTACTGTGGTTTAAGCATTACTGTGGTTTAGGCATTACTGTGGTTTAAGCATTACTGTGGTTTAGGCATTACTGTGGTTTAAGCATTACTGTGGTTTAGGCATTACTGTGGTTAAAGCATTACTGTGGTTTAGGCATTACTGTGGTTGAAGCATTACTGTGGTTTAGGCATTACTGTGGTTGAAGCATTACTGTGGTTTAGGCATTACTGTGGTTTAGGCATTACTGTGGTTAAAGCATTACTGTGGTTCAGGCATTACTGTGGTTTAAGCATTACTGTGGTTTAGGCATTACTGTGGTTGAAGCATTACTGTGGTTTAGGCATTACTGTGGTTGAAGCATTACTGTGGTTTAGGCATTACTGTGGTTGAAGCATTACTGTGGTTTAGGCATTACTGTGGTTTAAGCATTACTGTGGTTTAGGCATTACTGTGGTTGAAGCATTACTGTGGTTTAGGCATTACTGTGGTTGAAGCATTACTGTGGTTTAGGCATTACTGTGGTTGAAGCATTACTGTGGTTGAAGCATTACTGTGGTTTAAGCATTACTGTGGTTTAGGCATTACTGTGGTTGAAGCATTACTGTGGTTTAGGCATTACTGTGGTTGAAGCATTACTGTGGTTTAAGCATTACTGTGGTTTAGGCATTACTGTGGTTTAAGCATTACTGTGGTTTAGGCATTACTGTGGTTTAAGCATTACTGTGGTTTAGGCATTACTGTGGTTAAAGCATTACTGTGGTTTAGGCATTACTGTGGTTGAAGCATTACTGTGGTTGAAGCATTACTGTGGTTTAGGCATTACTGTGGTTAAAGCATTACTGTGGTTTAGGCATTACTGTGGTTGAAGCATTACTGTGGTTTAAGCATTACTGTGGTTTAGGCATTACTGTGGTTTAAGCATTACTGTGGTTTAGGCATTACTGTGGTTTAAGCATTACTGTGGTTTAGGCATTACTGTGGTTTAAGCATTACTGTGGTTTAGGCATTACTGTGGTTGAAGCATTACTGTGGTTTAGGCATTACTGTGGTTGAAGCATTACTGTGGTTTAAGCATTACTGTGGTTTAGGCATTACTGTGGTTGAAGCATTACTGTGGTTTAGGCATTACTGTGGTTGAAGCATTACTGTGGTTTAAGCATTACTGTGGTTTAGGCATTACTGTGGTTTAAGCATTACTGTGGTTTAGGCATTACTGTGGTTGAAGCCCTGCTATGTTTTTCTGATCAACTCAATCATTTCAGATTTGTTTATAATGTTTTCCCCTCTCGACCCATTTGGCCGTAAAGCTGGTGTCTGCCATCCTGCCTCCATCATCAATACCCCATAATGACAAAGCAAAAACTGATTTAAAAAAATGTTTGCAAATGTATTACAAAAAAAAATAGAAAATATAACATTTACATTAGTATGCAGACCCTTTACTCAGTACTTTGTTGAAGCACCTTTGGCAGCGATTACAGCCTCGAGTCTTCTTGGGTATGGCGCTACAAACTTGGCACACCTGTATTTGGGGAGTTTCTCTCATTCTTCTCTGCAGATCCTCTCAAGCTCTGTCAGGTTGGATGGAGAGCGTCGCTGCCCAGCTATTTTCAGGTCTCTCCAGAGATGTTCGATCGAATTCAAGTCTGGGTTTGCCCGGCAGGGATGTTCTTGTCCCACTGCGAACTAGCGACTCCTGTGGCGGGCTGGGCGCAACGCACCCTGACACCATCGCCAGGTCTACGGTATTTCCTCTGACACATTGGTGCGGCTGGCTTCCGGGTTAAGCGAGCATTGTGTCAAGGCTCGGTTTCAGAAGACGCATGGCTCTCGACCTTCACCTCCCCCGAGTCCGTACGGGAGTTGCAGCGATGGGACAAGACTATAACTAATAATTGGATACCACGAAAAAGGGGAAAAAATAAAATACTTTGATTGATGCCAAGTCTATGTTCTTTTTGACTCCTTTCTATCTATCACTGCAGAACACTCGTTCAGAGTTTGGGCTTCTCAGAAAAGGAAAACCCTGTTATTGTCGCTGCCATAGCAACAACATACGGTATTTAATTAGCTATAGATTGTTATTAAAGGTGTGAAAGTGTCATGTTAAATCTGGTCGTAGGATTAACATGGACAGTGATGCATGGAAATTCTCGTAGCAGGGGAGAGGTTGCCTAGCGACCTGATGTCACAGGAAGTCACAAGGCAGACGGCCAAAATGATCAGAGTCTCGTGACAACATAGTGAACACGGTGTCTGGTGTTGGTGTGACAGGGTGGGAGGGGATACGTAGGAAAACATGAATACATTCATTTTTTAAATATTTTAAACAGTTAGTTATTTCAAATCTAATCTTACTGGTCACATGGTTAGCAGATGTTATTGGTCACATGGTTAGCAGATGTTATTGGTCACATGGTTAGCAGATGCTATTGGTCACATGGTTAGCAGATGTTATTGGTCACATGGTTAGCAGATGTTATTGGTCACATGGTTAGCAGATGCTATTGGTCACATGGTTAGCAGATGTTATTGGTCACATGGTTAGCAGATGTTATTGGTCACATGGTTAGCAGATGCTATTGGTCACATGGTTAGCCGATGTTATTGGTCACATGGTTAGCAGATGTTATTGGTCACATGGTTAGCAGATGTTAATGGTCACATGGTTAGCAGATGTTATTGTTCACATGGTTAGGAGATGTTATTGGTCACATGGTTAGCAGATGTTATTGGTCACATGGTTAGGAGATGTTATTAGTCACATGGTTAGCAGATGTTATTGGTCACATACACATATTTAGCAGATGTTATTGGTCACATACACATAGTTAGCAGATGTTATTGGTCACATACACATAGTTAGCAGATGTTATTGGTCACATGGTTAGCAGATGCTATTGGTCACATGGTTAGCAGATGTTATTGGTCACATACACATAGTTAGCAGATGTTATTGGTCACATGGTTAGCAGATGTTATTGGTCACATGGTTAGCAGATGTTATTGGTCACATGGTTAGCAGATGTTATTGGTCACATGGTTAGCAGATGCTATTGGTCACATGGTTAGCAGATGTTATTAGTCACATGGTTAGCAGATGTTATTGGTCACATACACATAGTTAGCAGATGTTATTGGTCACATGGTTAGCAGATGCTATTGGTCACATGGTTAGCAGATGTTATTGGTCACATGGTTAGCAGATGTTATTGGTCACATGGTTAGCAGATGTTATTGGTCACATGGTTAGCAGATGTTGGTCACATGGTTAGCAGATGTTATTGGTCACATGGTTAGCAGATGTTATTGGTCACATGGTTAGCAGATGCTATTGGTCACATGGTTAGCAGATGTTATTGGTCACATGGTTAGCAGATGTTATTGGTCACATGGTTAGCAGATGTTATTGGTCACATGGTTAGCAGATGTTATTGGTCACATGGTTAGCAGATGTTATTGGTCACATGGTTAGCAGATGCTATTGGTCACATGGTTAGCAGATGTTATTGGTCACATACACATGGTTAGCAGATGTTATTGGTCACATGGTTAGCAGATGCTATTGGTCACATGGTTAGCAGATGCTATTGGTCACATGGTTAGCAGATGTTATTGGTCACATGGTTAGCAGATGCTATTGGTCACATGGTTAGCAGATGTTATTGGTCACATGGTTAGCAGATGTTATTGGTCACATGGTTAGCAGATGGTATTGGTCCCATACACCTGGTTAGCAGATTTTAATGCGAGTGTAATGAAATGCTTGTGCTTCTAGTTCCAACCATGCAGTAGTATCTAACAAGTAATCTAACAATTTCAGAACAACTACCTCATACACACAAGTGTAAAGGGATGAATTAGAATATATACATATAAATATATGGATGAGCGATGGCCGAAAGGCATAGGCAAGATGCAGTAGATGGTATAGAGTACAGTATATACATATGAGATGAGTAATGTAGGGTATGTAAACATTATATTAAGTGGCATTGTTTAAAGTGGCTAGTGATACATTAGTTACATCCAATTATTAATTATTAAAGTGGCTAGAGATTTGAGTCAGTATGTTGGCAGCAGCCACTCAATGTTAGTGGTGGCTGTTTAACAGTCTGATGGCCTTGAGATAGAAGCTGTTTTTCAGTCTCTCGGTCCCTGCTTTGATGCACCTTTACTGACCTCGCCTTCTGAATTTTTATTTTATTTTTTATTTCACCTTTATTTAACCAGGTAGGCTAGTTGAGAACAAGTTCTCATTTGCAACTGCGACCTGGCCAAGATAAAGCATAGCAGTGTGAACAGACAACAACACAGAGTTACACATGGAGTAAACAATAAACAAGTCAATAACATGGTAGAAAAAAGAGAATCTATATACAATGTGTGCAAAAGGCATGAGGTAGGCAATAAATCGAATAATTACAATTTAGCAGATTAACACTGGAGTGATAAATCATCAGATGATCATGTGCAAGAAGAGATACTGGTGTGCAAAAGAGCAGAAAAGTAAATAAATAAAAGCAGTATGGGGGTGAGGTAGGTAAATTGGGTGGGTAGTTTACAGATGGACTATGTACAGCTGCAGCGATCGGTTAGCTGCTCGGATAGCAGATTTTTAAAGTTGTTGAGGGAATGATAGTGAGGTGAACAGGCAGTGGCTCGGGTGGTTGATGTCCTTGGATGATCTTTTACAAAACTGCACATTTTAGAGTGGCCTTTTATTGTCCCCAGCACAAGGTGCACCTTTGTAATGATCATGCTGTTTAATCAGCTTCTTGATATACCACACCTGTCAGATGGATGGATTATCTTGGCATAGGAGAAACGCTCAGTAACAGGGATTTAGGCAACAGGGATTTAGGCAAATTTGTGCACAACATTTGAGAGAAATACGTTTTCTTGTGCCTATGGAACATTTCTGGGATTTTTTATTTCAGCTCATGAAACATGGGGCCAACACTTTACAGGTTGTGTTTATATTTTTGTTAAGTACGTATTCCCTATGGACACTGTGAACACTTAGAATGAAGTCACTCTTACAGTGGTGTGCTGTTGGGGTACTGCTCTCTCTCTCTCTCCCATTCTATTTGTCGTTCTCTCATTCTCTCTGTCTCTCCTAGATTAGATGAGTCAATGTGTGAGTCAATGTGTAGGCAGAGGGCTGGTGTGTGTGGCAGGGAAGGGAGGCTGGTGTGTTGTTATGAATGGATCATGTCAGGTCTCTTCACCCTTATCAGTCCAATTAGCCTGGGACTAATTGATGACGACAGAGCAGAACAGAACCGAGCAGAACAAAGCAAAACAGAACCAGAACAGAACAGGACGAGAACAGAGCAGAATAGCAGAGCAGAACCCAAGCAGAACAGAGCAGAACAGGACCAGAACAGAGCAGAACCAAGCAGAACCGAACAGAACCAAACAGAGCAGAACCGAACAGAACCAAACAGAGCAGAACCTGAGCAGAACCAAACAGAGCTGAACCTGAGCAGAACCAAACAGAGCTGAACCTGAGCAGAACCAAACAGAGCTGAACCTGAGCAGAACCAAACGGAGCAGAACCTGAGCAGAACCAAACAGAGCTGAACCTGAGCAGAACCAAACAGAGCTGAACCTGAGCAGAACCAAACAGAGCTGAACCTGAGCAGAACCAAACGGAGCAGAACCTGAGCAGAACCAAACAGAGCAGAACCTGAGCAGACCCAAACGGAGTTGAACCTGAGCAGAACCAAACGGAGCAGAACCTGAGCAGAACCAAACGGAGCAGAACCTGAGCAGAACCAAACAGAGCAGAACCTGAGCAGAACCAAACAGAGCTGAAGGAGGTTTGTTTGCGTTGCGGTCCAACAACAGTACGTAAAACTACATAGAGAGGGACGCAAACAGACCTACTTCTGCTCTGTTTACCTCAAATCAAATGTTTAAAGCCCTTCTTACATCAGCTGATGTCTCA
>NC_074671.1:1835485-1845485 GCF_029448725.1 Salvelinus fontinalis
AGTGGAGGCTGTTATAGTAGCAATGTTCCAACATCTGGCGAAAGCCTTCCCAGAAGAGTGGAGGCTGTTATAGCAGCAATGTTCCAACATCTAGTGGAAAGCCTTCCCAGAAGAGTGGAGGCTGTTATAACAGCAATGTTCAATCATCTAGTGGAAAGCCTTCCCAGAAGAATGGAGGCTGTTATAGCAGCAATGTTCCAACATCTGGCGGAAAGCCTTCCCAGAAGAGTGGAGGCTGTTATAGCAGCAATGTTCCAACATCTGGCGGAAAGCCTTCCCAGAAGAGTGGAGGCTGTTATAGCAGCAATGTTCCAACATCTAGTGGAAAGCCTTCCCAGAAGAGTGGAGGCTGTTATAATAGCAATGTTCAATCATCTAGTGGAAAGCCTTCCCAGAAGAGTGGAGGCTGTTCTAGCAGCAATGTTCCAACATCTAGTGGAAAGTCTTCCCAGAAGAGTGGAGGCTGTTATAACAGCAATGTTCAATCATCTAGTGGAAAGCCTTCCCAGAAGAATGGAGGCTGTTATAGCAGCAATGTTCCAACATCTAACGGAAAGCCTTCCCAGAAGAGTGGAGGCTGTTATAGCAGCAATGTTCCAACATCTAGTGGAAAGCCTTCCCAGAAGAGTGGAGGCTGTTATAATAGCAATGTTCAATCATCTAGTGGAAAGCCTTCCCAGAAGAGTGGAGGCTGTTCTAGCAGCAATGTTCCAACATCTAGTGGAAAGTCTTCCCAGAAGAGTGGAGGCTGTTATAACAGCAATGTTCCAACATCTAGTGGAAAGCCTTCCGAGAAGAGTGGAGGCTGTTATAACAGTAAAGGGGGACCAACTCCGTATTAATGCCCATGATTTTGGAATGAATGTTCGATGAGCAGGTGTCCACATACT
This sequence comes from Salvelinus fontinalis, assembly GCF_029448725.1. Lineage (NCBI taxonomy): Eukaryota > Metazoa > Chordata > Actinopteri > Salmoniformes > Salmonidae > Salvelinus > Salvelinus fontinalis. The sequence goes on from NC_074671.1 coordinate 1,836,376, forward strand.
TTTGGTAATGTAGTGTATTTCTCTCCATCTCAGCCAAACACACTTTCTCTCCCTCTCTCTCTCTCCCTCTCTCTCTCTCTCTCTCTCTCTCTCTCTCTCTCTCTCTCTCTCTCTCTCTCTCTCTCTCTCCTCTCTCTCTCTCTCTCTCTCTCTCTCTCTCTCTCTCTCTCTCTCTCTCTCTCTCTCTCTCTCTCTCTCTCTCTCTCTCTCTCTCTCTCTCTCTCTGTCTCCCTCCCTCCCTCTCTGTCTGTCTGTCTGTCTGTCTGTCTGTCTGTCTGTCTCTCTCTCTCTCTCTCTCTCTCTCTCTCTCTCTCTCTCTCCCTCTCTGTCTCCCTCTCTGCTCGCTCGCTCTCTGCTCTCTCTCTCTCTCTCTCTCTCTCCTCTCTCTCTCTCTCTCCCTCTCTGCTCTCTGCTCTCTCGCTCCCTCTCTGTCTCCCTCTCTCTCTCTCCCTCTCTGCTCGCTCTCTCGCTCTCTCTCTCTCTCTCTCTCTCTCTCTCTCTCTCTCTCTCTCTCAGTCTCTGCTCGCTCTCTCGCTCTCTCTCTCTCTCTCTCTCTCTCTCTCTCTCTCTCTCTCAGTCTCTGCTCGCTCTCTCGCTCTCTCGCTCTCTCTCTCGCTCTCTCTCTCGCTCTCTCTCTCTCTCTCCCTCTCTGCTCGCTCTCTCTCTCTCTCTCTCTCTCTCTCTCTCTCTCTCTCTCTCGCTCTCTCTCTCTCTCTCTCTCTCTCTCCCTCTGCTCTCTCTCTCTCTCTCTCTCTCTCAATTTCAATTACATTTAAGGGATTTATTGGCATGGGAAACATATGTTAACATTGCCAAAGCAACTGAAATAGATAATAAACAAAAGTTAAATAAGCAATACAAATATTAGTTAACATTACACTCACAAAAGTTCCAAAAAATAAAGACATTTAAAATGTCATATTATGTGCAAATGGTTAAAATACAAAAGGGAAAATAAATAAACATAAATATGGGTTGTATTTACAATGGTGTTTGTTCTTCACTGGTTGCCCTTTTCTTGTGGCAACAGGTCACACATCTTGCTGCTGTGATGTCACACTGTGGTATTTCACCCAGTAGATATGGGAGTTTATCACAAACGGGTTTGTTTTCGAATTCTTTGTGGATCTGTCTAATCTGAGGGAAATATGTGTCTCTAATATGGTCATACATTTGGCAGGAGGTTAGGAAGTGCAGCTCAGTTTCCACCTCATTTTGTGGGCAGTGTGCACATAGCCTGTCTTCTCTTGAGAGCCAGGTCTGCCTACGGCGGCCTTTCTCAATAGCAAGGCTATGCTCACTGAGTCTGTACATAGTCAAAGCTTTCCTTAAGTTTGGGTCAGTCACAGTGGTCAGGTATTCTGCCACGGTGTACTCTCTGTTTAGGGTCAGTCACAGTGGTCAGGTATTCTGCCACGGTGTACTCTCTGTTTAGTGACAAATAGCATTCTAGTTGGGGCCGTTTTTGTTCATTCTTTCCACTGTGTTTCTCAATGATTTTCTTGGGTCTAATTGTGTTGCTGTCCTGGGGTCTCTCTCGCTCTCTCTCCCTCTTTCGCTCTCTCTCGCTCCCCCTTCTCTCCTTCTCTCTCCCCATTCACTCTCTCCCCCCTTCTCTCTCTCTCCCCCTTCTTCCTCTCTATCTCTCTCTCTCGCTCCCCCTTCTCCCTCTCTATCTCTCTCGCCCCCCTTCTCTCTCTCCCTCTACCTTCTCTCCCACTTCTCCCTCTCGATCTCTATCGCTCCTGCTCTCTCTCCCCCTTCTCTCTCTCTCTCTTCTCTCTCCCCGGTTCTCTCTCTCTCCCCCCAGTCTCCCTCTCTCTCTCCCCCATTCTCTCGCTCCCTCTCCCCCCTTCTCCCCCCCCCTTCTCTCTCTCTCTCTCCCCCTATCTCTCTCTCTCACTCCCCATTCTCTCTCTCTCTCCCCTTTCTGTCTCTCTCTCTCCCTTTCTCTCTATCTCTATCACTCCCCCTTCTCTCTCTCCCCCTTATCTCCCTCTATCACTCCCCCTTCTTTCTCCCTCCCTTCTCTCTCTCTCCATTATATCTCTCCCTTCTCTCTCTCCCTCCGTCTCTCTCCCCATTCTCTCTCTCCCCCTTCTTTCTCTCTCTCCCCCTTCTTTCTCTCTCTCTCTATCTCTCTCTCCCCCTTTTTTCACTCTCTCCCTCTTTCTCTCTCCCCATTCAATCAAACGTATTTATAAAGCCCTTTTTTACATCAGCCTAATGTCACAAAGTGCTGTGTACAGAAACTGTTGTATAGCACACTGTATTACTTATACAACCGGTATGAGGACAGGACATGAGACGAGAGTAGAAATTAACGTGGACATTGTTTAATGCATTTCACAGGAAGAATATTAAAATCATTTCAACGTAGGTAAACAAGGGGGGGGGGGGGGGGTTACAGGTGCCCTAAAGGGACAAATCTAGAAAATCAATACACAACAGAAACCCAGCCTAAAACCCCAAGATGTTGAAATGTTCATAGATGACCAGCAGGGTCGGATAATAATAATCACAGTGGTTTTAGAGGGAGCAACAGGTCAGCACCTCAGGAGTAAATGTCAGTTGGCTTTTCATAGCCGATCATTGAGAGTTAGAGACAGCAGGTGCGGTAGAGAGAGAGTCCAAAACAGCAGGTCTGGGACAGGTAGCACGTCCCGTGAACAGGTCAGAGTTCCATAGCCGCAGGCAGAACAGTTGAAATTGGAGCAGCAGCACGACCAGGTGGACTGGGGACAATCAGGACTCATTGGGCCAGGTATTCCTGAGGCATGATCCCAGGGCTCAGGTCCTCCGGGAGGGGAGGGATAGAGGGAGATAATTAGCCAGAGCATACTTAAATTCACACAGGACACCGGTTAAGACAGGAGAAATACTCCAGATATAACAGACTGACCCTAGCCCCCCGACACATAAACTACTGCAGCATAAATACTGGAGGCTGAGACAGAAGGGGTCAGGAGACACTGTGGCCCCGTCCGATGATACCCCTGGACAGGGCCAAACAGGAAGGATATAACCCCACCCACTTTGCCAAAGCACAGCCCCCACACCACTAGAGGGATATCTTCAACCTCCAACTTAATATCCTGAGACAAGGCCGAGTATAGCCCACAAAGATCTCCGCCACGGCACAACCCAAGGGGGGGGGGGGGGGGGGGGGGGGGCAAACCAGACAGGAAGATCACGTCAGTGACTCAACCCACTCAAGTGACGCACTCCTCCTAGGGACGGCATGAAAGAGCACCAGTAAGCCAGTGACTCAGCCCCTGTAATAGGGTTAGAGGCAGAGAATCCCGGTGGAGAGTGGGAAACCGGCCTGGCAGAGACAGCAAGGGCGGTTCGTTGCTCCAGTGCCTTTCCGTTCACCTTCACACACCTGGGCTAATTCTCTCTCTCTCCCCTCCTTATCTCTCTCTCTCTCTCCCCCTTCTCTATCTCTCCTCTTCTCTTTCTTTATTTCTCTCCCTTCTCTCTCTCTCCCTTCTCTCTCCCTCTCCCCCTTCTCTCTCTCTCCCCCTCTCTCTCTCTCTCGCTTTCTCTCTCTCCCTCCCCCCTCCTCTCTCTCTCCCTTCTCTCTCTCTCTCTCTCTCTCTCCCCTTCTCTCTCTCTCCCCCTTCTCTCTCTCTTTCTCGCTCCCCCCCTCTCTCTCCCTTCTCTCTCTCTCTCCCTGTCATTCTCTGTAGGATAAGTTTATGATGACCATACATTGATACACTGTTGAGTCTCGTGCAGTCACAGCCCTTTCTCCCTGCACAGATGGAAAGCATTGAGGGACATTATTCTGCTCTTGGCCAACTATTTAGCACACTTTTAAAGAAAATGGCTGTAATATATTTAGGCTTGATTCAGGGACCGTGGCCTCCCCTCCGCCATAGCCCACCCTCCCCATCTACTCCTCCTGTTCCTCCCCATCTACTCCTCCTGTTCCTCCCCCTCTACTCCTCCTGTTCCTCCCCCTCCCCATCTACTCCTCCTGTTCCTCCCCATCTACTCCTCCTCCCCCTCCCCATCTACTCCTCCTGTTCCTCCCCCCTCCCCATCTACTCCTCCTGTTCCTCCCCTCCCCATCTACTCCTCCTGTTCCTCCCCCCTCCCCATCTACTCCTCCTGTTCCTCCCCCCTCCCCATCCACTCCTCCTGTTCCTCCCCCCTCCCCATCTACTCCTCCTGTTCCTCCCCCCTCCCCATCTACTCCTCCTGTTCCTCCCCCTCCCCATCTACTCCTCCTGTTTCTCCCCATCTACTCCTCCTGTTCCTCCCCCTCCCCATCTACTCCTCCTGTTCCTCCCCCCTCCCCATCTACTCCTCCTGTTCCTCCCCATCTACTCCTCCTGTTCCTCCCCCCTCCCCATCTACTCCTCCTGTTTCTCCCCTTCTACACCTCCTGTTCCTCCCCCCTCCCCATCTACTCCTCCTGTTCCTCCCCCCTCCCCATCTACTCCTCCTGTTCCTCCCCCCTCCCCATCTACTCCTCCTGTTCCTCCCCATCTACTCCTCCTGTTCCTCCCCCCTCCCCATCTACTCCTCCTGTTCCTCCCCATCTACTCCTCCTGTTCCTCCCCAACTACTCCTCCTGTTCCTCCCCCCTCCCTATCAACTCCTCCTCCCCCTCCCCATCTACTCCTCCTGTTCCTTCCCCCTCCCCATCTACTCCTCCTGTTCCTCCCCCCTCCCCATCTACTCCTCCTGTTCCTCCCCCTCCCCATCTACTCCTCCTGTTCCTCCCCCCTCCCCATCTACTCCTTCTGTTCCTCCCCCCTCCCCATCTACTCCTCCTGTTCCTCCCCCCTCCCCATCTACTCCTCCTGTTCCTCCCCCTCCCCATCTACTCCTCCTGTTCCTCCCCATCTACTCCTCCTGTTCCTCCCCCTCCCCATCTACTCCTCCTGTTTCTCCCCATCTACTCCTCCTGTTCCTCCCCATCTACTCCTCCTGTTCCTCCCCCCTCCCCATCTACTCCTCCTCCCCCTCCCCATCTACTCCTCCTGTTCCTCCCCCCTCCCCATCTACTCCTCCTCCCCCTCCCCATCTACTCCTCCTGTTCCTCCCCCCTCCCCATCTACTCCTACTGTTCCTCCCCCCTCCCCATCTACTCCTCCTGTTCCTCCCCCCTCCCCATCTACTCCTCCTGTTCCTCCCCCCTCCCCATCTACTCCTCCTGTTCCTCCCCCTCCCCATCTACTCCTCCTGTTCTTTCCCATCTACTCCTCCTCTTCCTCCCCCCTCCCCATCTACTCCTCCTGTTCCTCCCCCCTCCCCATCTACTCCTCCTCCCCCTCCCCATCTACTACTCCTCTTCCTCCCCCTCCCCATCTACTCCTCCTGTTCCTCCCCCCTCCCCATCTACTCCTCCTCCCCCTCCCCATCTACTCCTCCTGTTCCTCCCCCCTCCCCATCTACTCCTCCTGTTCCTCCCCCCTCCCCATCTACTCCTCCTCCCCCTCCCCATCTACTCCTCCTGTTCCTCCCCCCTCCCCATCTACTCCTCCTGTTCCTCCCCATCCACTCCTCCTTTTCCTCCCCCCTCCCCATCTACTCCTCCTGTTCCTCCCCCCTCCCCATCTACTCCTCCTGTTCCTCCCCCCTCCCCATCTACTCCTCCTTTTCCTCCCCCCTCCCCATCTACTCCTCCTGTTCCTCCCCCCTCCCCATCTACTCCTCCTGTTCCTCCCCATCTACTCCTCCTGTTCCTCCCCCTCCCCATCTACTCCTCCTGTTCCTCCCCCCTCCCCATCTACTCCTCCTGTTCCTCCCCCCTCCCCATCTACTCCTCCTGTTCCTCCCCATCTACTCCTCTTGTTCCTCCCCCTCTACTCCTCCTGTTCCTCCCCCTCCCCATCTACTCCTCCTGTTCCTCCCCCCTCCCCATCTACTCCTCCTGTTCCTCCCCCCTCCCCATCTACTCCTCCTGTTCCTCCCCCCTCCCCATCTACTCCTCCTGTTCCTCCCCATCTACTCCTCCTGTTCCTCCCCCTCCCCATCTACTCCTCCTGTACCTCCCCATCTACTCCTCCTGTTCCTCCCCATCTACTCCTCCTGTTCTTCCCCCCTCCCCATCTACTCCTCCTGTTCCTCCCCCCTCCCCATCTACTCCTCCTGTTCCTCCCCATCTACTCCTCCTGTTCCTCCCCATCTACTCCTCCTGTTCCTCCCCCCTCCCCATCTGCTCCTCCTGTGCCTCCCCCCTCCCCATCTACTCCTCCTGTTCCCCTCCCCTCCCCATCTGCTCCTCCTGTGCCTCCCCCCTCCCCATCTACTCCTCCTGTTCCTCCCCCCTCCCCATCTACTCCTCCTGTTCCTCCCCATCTACTCCTCCTGTTCCTCCCCCTCCCCATCTACTCCTCCTGTTCCTCCCCCTCCCCATCTACTCCTCCTGTTCCTCCCCATCTACTCCTCCTGTTCCTCCCCATCTACTCCTCCTGTTCCTCCCCCTCCCCATCTACTCCTCCTGTACCTCCCCATCTACTCCTCCTGTTCCTCCCCATCTACTCCTCCTGTTCCTCCCCCCTCCCCATCTACTCCTCCTGTACCTCCCCATCTACTCCTCCTGTTCCTCCCCATCTACTCCTCCTGTTCCTCCCCCCTCCCCATCTACTCCTCCTGTACCTCCCCATCTACTCCTCCTCCCCCTCCCCATCTACTCCTCCTGTTCCTCCCCCCTCCCCATCTACTCCTCCTGTTCCTCCCCCCTCCCCATCCACTCCTCCTGTTCCTCCCCCCTCCCCATCTACTCCTCCTGTTCCTCCCCCCTCCCCATCTACTCCTCCTGTTCCTCCCCCCTCCCCATCTACTCCTCCTGTTTCTCCCCATCTACTCCTCCTGTTCCTCCCCCTCCCCATCTACTCCTCCTGTTCCTCCCCCCTCCCCATCTACTCCTCCTGTTCCTCCCCCCTCCCCATCTACTCCTCCTGTTCCTCCCCATCTACTCCTCCTGTTCCTCCCCCCTCCCCATCTACTCCTCCTGTTTCTCCCCATCTACTCCTCCTGTTCCTCCCCCGTCCCCATCTACTCCTCCTGTTCCTCCCCCCTCCCCATCTACTCCTCCTGTTCCTCCCCATCTACTCCTCCTGTTCCTCCCCCCTCCCCATCTACTCCTCCTGTTCCTCCCCATCTACTCCTCCTGTTCCTCCTCATCTACTCCTCCTGTTCCTCCCCCCTCCCTATCAACTCCTCCTCCCCCTCCCCATCTACTCCTCCTGTTCCTCCCCCCTCCCCATCTACTCCTCCTGTTCCTCCCCCTCCCCATCTACTCCTCCTGTTCCTCCCCCCTCCCCATCTACTCCTCCTGTTCCTCCCCCCTCCCCATCTACTCCTTCTGTTCCTCCCCCCTCCCCATCTACTCCTCCTGTTCCTCCCCCCTCCCCATCTACTCCTCCTGTTCCTCCCCCTCCCCATCTACTCCTCCTGTTCCTCCCCATCTACTCCTCCTGTTCCTCCCCCTCCCCATCTACTCCTCCTGTTTCTCCCCATCTACTCCTCCTGTTCCTCCCCATCTACTCCTCCTCTTCCTCCCCCCTCCCCATCTACTCCTCCTCCCCCTCCCCATCTACTCCTCCTGTTCCTCCCCCCTCCCCATCTACTCCTCCTCCCCCTCCCCATCTACTCCTCCTGTTCCTCCCCCCTCCCCATCTACTCCTCCTCCCCCTCCCCATCTACTCCTCCTGTTCCTCCCCCCTCCCCATCTACTCCTCCTGTTCCTCCCCCCTCCCCATCTACTCCTCCTGTTCCTCCCCCTCCCCATCTACTCCTCCTGTTCTTCCCCATCTACTCCTCCTCTTCCTCCCCCCTCCCCATCTACTCGTCCTGTTCCTCCCCCCTCCCCATCTACTCCTCCTCCCCCTCCCCATCTACTCCTCCTCTTCCTCCCCCTCCCCATCTACTCCTCCTGTTCCTCCCCCCTCCCCATCTACTCCTCCTCCCCCTCCCCATCTACTCCTCCTGTTCCTCCCCCCTCCCCATCTACTCCTCCTGTTCCTCCCCCCTCCCCATCTACTCCTCCTCCCCCTCCCCATCTACTCCTCCTGTTCCTCCCCCCTCCCCATCTACTCCTCCTGTTCCTCCCCATCCACTCCTCCTTTTCCTCCCCCCTCCCCATCTACTCCTCCTGTTCCTCCCCCCTCCCCATCTACTCCTCCTTTTCCTCCCCCCTCCCCATCTACTCCTCCTGTTCCTCCCCCTCCCCATCTACTCCTCCTGTTCCTCCCCCTCCTGCCCCTCTGCAACACAGCTCCTCTTCTTCGAAGGCGAAGGAAAACATTAGTGAGCTCTGCTGTTCCCTGGTTCTTTTTCTTGTTTATCAAAAGGAGGGATTCTGTGGGACTGGAGACTTCAGAAAAAAAAGAGTAGAGACCAGTCAGAGCCTCAGCTCTCTGCCCGGCCTGCGTCCTCTTCATTAGAACAACCAGTCAGAGACTCAGCTCTCTGCCCTGCCTGCGTCCTCTTCATTAGAACAACCAGTCAGAGACTCAGCTCTCTGCCCGGCCTGCGTCCTCTTCATTAGAACAACCAGTCAGAGACTCAGCTCTCTGCCCTGCCTGCGTCCTCTTCATTAGAACAACCAGTCAGAGACTCAGCTCTCTGCCCGGCCTGCGTCCTCTTCATTAGAACAACCAGTCAGAGCCTCAGCTCTCTGCCCTGCCTGCGTCCTCTTCATTAGAACAACCAGTCAGAGACTCAGCTCTCTGCCCGGCCTGCGTCCTCTTCATTAGAACAACCAGTCAGAGCCTCAGCTCTCTGCCCTGCCTGCGTCCTCTTCATTAGAACAACCAGTCAGAGACTCAGCTCTCTGCCCGGCCTGCGTCCTCTTCATTACAACAACCAGTCAGAGCCTCAGCTCTCTGCCCGGCCTGCGTCCTCTTCATTAGAACAACCAGTCAGAGCCTCAGCTCTCTGCCCGGCCTGCGTCCTCTTCATTAGAACAACCAGTCAGAGCCTCAGCTCTCTGCCCGGTCCAGCTGTATCCTGTTGACCTGAGTCGAGGGCGCTTCATTAAAACAACAAGTGCTTTTTTAATAAACAACTAATTAGCTGTAGGCACAACGCAGTTCTACAGAGATGACAGTCAATGAACGTAATGTCTCCTATGGTTTAATTACTGTGTA
>NC_074671.1:1847985-1880485 GCF_029448725.1 Salvelinus fontinalis
AGGACAATACATTGGATATTGTTTTCTGCTGAATATGACTAGATTTCATCAACTAGGCTGAGGATTTTATAATGACATGCCAATGTCCATGCACATGCTAGGCTATTATATGGCTATTATATGGCTATTATATGGCTATTATATGGCTATTATATGGCTATTATATGGCTATTATAGGCTAGTTGATTTAGGTGATGTTGTAGTTTTAATTCTGGGTTTCCTACAGTGTGTTGAACACATGTATTCAGTAGTTCGCCTCCAGTGGTGCCGAGCGTCTCTGTAAAGCCCAAATCAAAGGTGTTCACGGCTGGAATTAAAAATACAAGGTAGTGAAACGTACTTCTCCCCGCGTCAACGTCATCAAAAGCGTCAATTTATCCGCTCACTTTACTAAGCCAATCAATGCTGGTAAAGTGAGCAAATAAAAAGCCATAAAATAGTCTGTCTGGCGTTATGACGGGTAGTTAAGTGTGTATTTAGTGTACCGTTTAGCTGCCAGTGTCAATAATACATGGCATATTTCAAATCTTATTTCAAAACATGAACTTGATGAATGCCTTTGTTGAATTGGGAGACCTGGCCTGTAGTCTGGGCAGGATACAGCCGAGGAACTCCGTAGAAAGAATGAGACGAATTCTTTCTAAACTCTTATTAGCTCCAACTCTCCTCACATTCTTCAGCCAACAGAGCAGGAGGCAGGTACAGTGGCTCCTGTCGGACAACATAACAGATACAACGGTATTGTAGAATCTCATTGCGGATTACATTGGAGGACGCTGTGTATGTGAATTGAACTCTCTACTGTCGCTCGGCAAGTTTCGACCCCCGTCGACGGCGTCTTTCCGCTGTGATTTCGGGTTAACCGGAGCGACTCCTGAAGGCAGCCACTACGGCGTGAGCTTCCCTCTCACAGTTGATGGTAGTGTTGCCATAGAAATGATGATTCATCACACGGAGGAATGATCGGGTCAACGTGGGGAAGCTGACCACGGATAATCAGACGTGACATAATGATTGACTGCCATATCAGAAATGATTCTGCGCTATTCAACTGAAATGGCCCATGTGTGTTGATTGCATTGTTATTGGAATAGGCATTGATTCTGTATTGGGCTATTTGATCATACATGATTGATTGATTGAGGTATCAGACCATTAATCAGGGGCATTCATATGCCACTTGGCGCAAAGGAATCCCTTTCATTGTCCAATCTCTGTCTGATTAGCTGAAAATCACTTACATTTAGCTCAGCAGTTGTTGTGGTGTGTGTAGTCGGCTATAGCCTAGTCGTCTCCAGTCGTCTCGTCATGGAGCGGTTCTCTAGCAGCTCAATGATCCTTTGTTTACAGCCAGACCGCGGCACGGAGTCTGCGCTTCTATTCCACCGGGGAAACTTTCTTTTGAATGATATTTTGTTTGTCATGTCCTCGTGATTATTATTTGTATTAATCTTGTCAGTTGGCCTTTTCATTGTGACTAAGGCAGTTCCTCTTTTGGTATTTTACTGAGCATCTCAAACGGAATTATTGATTTAATCATAATGGTTAACCTCTACGGGATCATAATGGTTCAACTCTACGGGATTGGTGTCCCCTGGCGGCTAATGTGATTAGCATGAGGTTGTAACAAAAAAAATGTCCCAGGACATAGAAATATCTGATGTGGGAAGAAAGATGAACAAGAATTTAAGCTAACTGCCCTGTCCAATTCCAGTGAAAGAATACCATGCTATTGTTTGAGGAGATTGCACAGTTATGGACTTGAACGTGGATTAATAAACCAATTAGGCACATTTGGGCAGTCTTGATATAAATATATTTTACATTTTATTTCATTTTAATTGTGATAATCAACAAGTATCATATTTTCTCAGACAGTTTGTGTTTTGAATGTGGCTTGCTATTAAAATGAAACGTGTTTAGTATGTTGAAACGTATACTCTAATTCACACCTTGCATTAGAGGACATATGATATTTTGGCAGCTCTTCCACAGTGGGAGTCATCCTCGTTTCCTGCCTTACCTAGGCTGTGTCTCAACTGGTGCCCTTTGTAGTACCCTACCCCATAGTGGCCCCTTACATGTCCAGATCCTCCTGATGAACTAACCTACAGCGGTCGGTGGTGCTGCAGGAACCAGGAAATCCAAGACAGACACGGAGACAGTATATAGATTATCTTAAATAGCCACTTCCTGTGCACTACGGCACATGTTTCACAACCACAGGAAACTGTTTAACTGACACACACAGACACAGCTCCTGAGCTGGGAGAGAGACAGCCTGTCTGTCTCCTGTGAATGTTGTTGGTCACAGAGAATGGCCCCGGCTTTGTCTCCGGACGGGCAGACAGGGGGGAGTGGAGTGGGGTGGGTCCCTCTGTGAGAAGAGGGTGGTGTCTGACCGTCTGACCACACACAGAGCAGACTCCTGTCTCCAGGGAGTTAATAAGAGTTGATGAACAGAAGCTGGTGTCTGGTTTATTATCCCTACCACAGCAGATAGCAGAACTAAGGTGTGAGAACTAACAGTCTTTCTCTTCTTCTTCGTTTCCTCGTCCCTGGGTTGAGTTTGGCTTCTGGAAATGTTTCAGACGCTCAATTACAAAATCAAAACCTACCGATTTGATATGCATCTGCAGTTGTTATCTCAGTGTATAAATATTATCATTGACTTTAAATAGACGTGTGGTGAAACAGCTTAGAGCAGCGGAGGGAGTCATCAGACATCAGTGAAGCGGTGACATGTAAAGTGTTTGACTGGAAACCTCTTGCGGGCATTCTTGGCTCCATTGTGCTACACAGGTCTAGGGCTTGTCTAATGGACAGAGTTCTCAAGTGTCCTGTAGACTGCACTACACTACCTGGCCCTGTAGACTGGTAGACTGCACCACACTACCTGGTCCTGTAGACTGGTAGACTGCATCACACTACCTGGTCCTGTAGACTGGTAGACTGCACCACACTACCTGGCCCTGTAGACTGGTAGACTGCACCACACTACCTGGTCCTGTAGACTGGTAGACTGCACCACACTACCTGGTCCTGTAGACTGGTAGACTGCACTACACTACCTGGTCCTGTAGACTGGTAGACTGCACCACACTACCTGGCCCTGTAGACTGGTAGACTGCACCACACTACCTGGTCCTGTAGACTGGTAGACTGCACCACACTACCTGGTCCTGTAGACTGGTAGACTGCACCACACTACCTGGTCCTGTAGACTGGTAGACTGCACCACACTACCTGGTCCTGTAGACTGGTAGACTGCACCACACTACCTGGTCCTGTAGACTGGTAGACTGCACCACACTACCTGGTCCTGTAGACTGCACTCTCTTTCTCTCTCTCTCCTCCCCCCTCTTTCTCCCTCCTCCCCCCTCTTTCTCCCGCCCCTCTGTCTCCCCCCCCCCCCCCCTCCCCCCTCTTTCTCCCTTCTCCCCCCTCTTTCTCCCTCCTCCCCCTCTCTCTCCCTCCTCCCCTCTCCCCTCCTCCCCTCTCTCCTTTTTTTGGGGGGTGTCTTGCTAATTGCCTATAATTTCCACCTTTTGTCTATTCCATTTGCACAACAGCATGTGAAATTTATTGTCAATCAGTGTTGCTTCCTAAGTGGACAGTTTGATGTCACAGAAGTGTGATTGACTTGGAGTTACATTGTGTTGTTTAAGTGTTCCCTTTACTTTTTTGAGCAGTGTATTTCGCCTAAGGATATGAGTCATAGTATGGTAATCAGATGATATGATAATAGTTTGTGTTTAACGTGAGCACAGTAATAATACTATTGACCCTGAGGCCTTCCTGTGTAGGACGTCGGTAATCATCGCCGTGATCACAACACACTGCAGTTGTGACATGTTGATTTAGCCAATTATGCTAATTGAAAACATTTGAATATGTTAACCCCTCCCCCTCTCCCTGTGTTCCTCAGATCAGCTCCATGCTAGCTAGCACCATGCTAATAACCCTGTCCCCTCTCCCTGTGTTTCTCAGATCAGGTCCATGCTAGCTAGCACCATGCTAATAACCCTGTCCCCTCCCTGTGTTCCTCAAATCAGCTCCATGCTAGCTAGCCCCATGCTAATAACCCTGTCCCCTCCCTGTGTTTCTCAGATCAGGTCCATGCTAGCTAGCACCATGCTAATAACCCCATCTCCTCTCCCTGTGTTCCTCAGATCAGGTCCATGCTAGCTAGCCCCATGCTAATAACACCGTCTCCTCTCCCTGTGTTTCTCAGATCAGGTCCATGCTAGCTAGCCCCATGCTAATAACCCTGTCCCCTCTCCCTGTGTTTCTCAGATCAGGTCCATGCTAGCTAGCACCATGCTAATAACCCTGTCCCCTCCCTGTGTTCCTCAAATCAGCTCCATGCTAGCTAGCCCCATGCTAATAACCCTGTCCCCTCCCTGTGTTTCTCAGATCAGGTCCATGCTAGCTAGCACCATGCTAATAACCCCATGTCCTCTCCCTGTGTTCCTCAGATCAGGTCCATGCTAGCTAGCCCCATGCTAATAACCCTGTCTCCTCTCCCTGTGTTTCTCAGATCAGGTCCATGCTAGCTAGCCCCATGCTAATAACCCTGTCTCCTCTCCCTGTGTTCCTCAGATCAGGTCCATGCTAGCTAGCCCCATGCTAATAACACCGTCTCCTCTCCCTGTGTTTCTCAGATCAGGTCCATGCTAGCTAGCCCCATGCTAATAACCCTGTCTCCTCTCCCTGTGTTCCTCAGATCAGGTCCATGCTAGCTAGCACCATGCTAATAACCCCGTCTCCTCTCCTTGTGTTGCTCAGATAAGCTCCATGCTAGCTAGCACCATGCTAATAACCCTGTCTCCTCTCCCTGTGTTGCTCAGATCAGCTCCATGCTAGCTAGCACCATGCTAATAACCCTGTCTCCTCTCCATGTGTTTCTCAGATCAGGTCCATGCTAGCTAGCACCATGCTAATAACCCTGTCTCCTCTCCCTGTGTTTCTCAGATCAGGTCCATGCTAGCTAGCACCATGCTAATAACCCTGTCTCCTCTCCCTGTGTTTCTCAGATCAGGTCCATGCTAGCTAGCACCATGCTAATAACCCTGTCTCCTCTCCATGTGTTTCTCAGATCAGGTCCATGCTAGCTAGAGCCATGAGCGGTCTACTGAAGAGGAAGTTTGAGGAGGTCTATGATGAGGACCAGTGCTACTCCTCTTCCTCCTCCCTGTCCTCCTCAGCCTACTCCGGATGGGACTCGGAGGGCGAGAGCTGCTACTCAGACACCCTTGACTCAACACCCAGCAACCCTGGCTCTCCAGACACGCATTGCAACAGTGAGTATCTAATCTACTTCCTCAGGCTTCACTATGTCATGATCATGTCTGATAGTGGATGTTATGCTGGTAGTGCCTGCAGCTCATTAAAACAGACTTACTGCCTCACACAGAGCAGCTCAATTAAAACAGACTTACTGCCTCACACAGAGCAGCTCATTAAAACAGACTTACTGCCTCACACAGAAACGGCTCATTAAAACAGACTTACTGCCTCACACAGAGCAGCTCATTAAAACAGACTTACTGCCTCACACAGAGCAGCTCATTAAAACAGGCTTACTGCCTCACACAGAGCAGCTCATTAAAACAGACGTACTGCCTCACACAGAGCAGCTCATTAAAACAGACTTACTGCCTCACACAGAGCAGCTCATTAAAACAGGCTTACTGCCTCACACAGAGCAGCTCATTAAAACAGACTTACTGCCTCACACAGAGCAGCTCATTAAAACAGGCTTACTGCCTCACACAGAGCAGCTCATTAAAACAGACTTACTGCCTCACACAGAGCAGCTCATTAAAACATATGTCTGTCTGTCAGTCTGAATACCTTTATATTCCAGGCCCTGGTTTTGGGTCAGTGGAGGGTTGGCCAGAAGGGCAAAAGGTTGTTAGGGTTCCCAGGATGGCAGGGCAGGGAGCCAGAGAGTGAGCAGGATGGCAGATGGCCAGGCAGAGAGAACACACAGAGCCTTGTCTGGGCCCTAGGCACACACCCAGCACAGGTGCCGCCTGTCTGGAAGAGACTGGGAAGGGAGGGGAAGGCATGTTGGAGCATGAGATGAAGGGTGATACCTTGTTAATCTAAAGGAGATAGTTGAACACCATTTTGAACTGGTAGTATAACAGACCTTCAGAGTCAGAGTGGAGAGTTTGTCCTCCTGTTGTTATCAGGTGGATGGATGTCACACTGAAACAGGCTCTGTCTGTGCTGCAAATGGCACCCTTTAGACCTGGGCCAATAGGGTGCCTTTAGACCAGGGCCAATAGGGTGCCTTTAGACCAGGGCAAATAGGGTGCCTTTAGACCTGGGCCAATAGGGTGCCTTTAGACCAGGGCCAATAGGGTGCCTTTAGACCTGGGCCAATACGGTGCCTTTAGACCAGGGCCAATAGGGTGCCTTTAGACCTGGGCCAATACGGTGCCTTTAGACCAGGGCCAATAGGGTGCCTTTAGACCAGGGCCAATAGGGTGCCTTTAGACCAGGGCCAATAGGGTGCCTTTAGACCAGGGCCAATAGGGTGCCTTTAGACCAGGGCCAATAGGGTGCTTTTAGACCAGGGCCAATAGGGTGCCTTTAGACCAGGGCCAATAGGGTGCCTTTAGACCGGGGCCAATAGGGTGCTTTTAGACCAGGGCCAATAGGGTGCCTTTAGACCAGGGCCAATAGGGTGCTTTTAGACCAGGGCCAATAGGGTGCCTTTAGACCAGGGCCAATAGGGTGCTTTTAGACCAGGGCCAATAGGGTGCTTTTAGACCAGGGCCAATAGGGTGCCTTTAGACCAGGGCCAATAGGGTGATCTGCTCTGTGGTGGCTACAGACGGGCAGCACCATCTCCTATTTCCTGCTGGGTCAGGGGTCAGGGTTAGGTGAGGACAGGTTGAGGCCCAGCCACAGGTCCTCATACTAGGGTTAGACATCTCCCCCTGTCCTGGGTCCTTTCTGGTTCTCTCCTTCTCACTTTTGGTCTTTAATCCAATCACATTTCATTTATCACATTCTTTCTAAACAACAGGTGTAAACTAACAGTGAATGATTACTAACGGGCCCTTGTCTAAGGGCACCCTATACCCTCCCTCCGCCCCTCTTCACCCCCCCCCCCCCCTAACTCTTAACTGGTTAGGACAGCTCATGAGGTCTCCTAAATATCTGTCGACTAAGTGGAAGGCTTATGACTAAAGTGTCTTATCTGATTTATGCTACCATCTAGTGGCAGTAGAAGGCAGTGCAGTTACTTTGACAAACTGCAATTCCCTTAATGTCTCTTGTTCTTGAAAGCTCTTATTAAGTAATGACCAGTGATAACACCAAGTCTCTCTCTCTCTCTAGCCAAGTCCATCCCGAAGAAGGCTAAGCGTGAACGGCTAGGGCGGGGCAACGTGACCTTTGACACAGTGACAGTGTTTCTCTTCCCGCGATGCCAGGGCTTCAGCAGCGTGCCCAGTAGAGGGGGCTGTTCCCTGGGCATGATGCAGCGCCACAGCGCCCTCCGCAGGTACACCATGGAAGAGTACGCTGTGGAGCAACACATCCTTCGTCGGGAGAAACTCCTCAACCGCCTCCGAGAGGAGAAACTAGACGCTCTGAAACAGAAAGTGAGCCCTGGGACACACACGCACACGCACACGCACACGCACACACACACGTCTCATATGTGGATTAGCTAGAAATGAAGCTAATATGCAGCAGTGTCTGCTGGTGGAAGGTTTTATTCCTGGTAGTGTAAAGGTTTTATTCCTGGTAGTGTAAAGGTTTTATTCCTGGTAGTGTAAAGGTTACATTCCTGGTAGTGTAAAGGTTATATTCCTGGTAGTGTAAAGGTTATATTCCTGGTAGTGTAAAGGTTACATTCCTGGTAGTGTAAAGGTTATATTCCTGGTAGTGTAAAGGTTATATTCCTGGTAGTGTAAAGGTTATATTCCTGGTAGTGTAAAGGTTTTATTCCTGGTAGTGTAAAGGTTTTATTCCTGGTAGTGTAAAGGTTTTATTCCTGGTAGTGTAAAGGTTTTATTCCTGGTAGTGTAAAGGTTATATTCCTGGTAGTGTAAAGGTTATATTCCTGGTAGTGTAAAGGTTATATTCCTGGTAGTGTAAAGGTTATATTCCTGGTAGTGTAAAGGTTATATTCCTGGTAGTGTAAAGGTTATATTCCTGGTAGTGTAAAGGTTATATTCCTGGTAGTGTAAAGGTTTTATTCCTGGTAGTGTAAAGGTTATATTCCTGGTAGTGTAAAGGTTATATTCCTGGTAGTGTAAAGGTTTTATTCCTGGTAGTGTAAAGGTTATATTCCTGGTAGTGTAAAGGTTTTATTCCTGGTAGTGTAAAGGTTTTATTCCTGGTAGTGTAAAGGTTTTATTCCTGGTAGTGTAAAGGTTTTATTCCTGGTAGTGTAAAGGTTATATTCCTGGTAGTGTAAAGGTTATATTCCTGGTAGTGTAAAGGTTATATTCCTGGTAGTGTAAAGGTTATATTCCTGGTAGTGTAAAGGTTATATTCCTGGTAGTGTAAAGGTTATATTCCTGGTAGTGTAAAGGTTTTATTCCTGGTAGTGTAAAGGTTTGAGTTCTATAACAAGGGGTATTCTAGCTCTCTTTTCTAGAGAAAACCCACACACATGCATCACAATTATCCTAACCCCCCCCCGTCTCTCCCCCCCGTTTCTCCCTCCCAGCTGACTAAGGGAGGCACAGTGGAGTCAGAGGAGGTTGACCGCCTCACCATCGAAGACATCCCTGAGGACGAGATGGACATTAGCAGCTGTAACCTAGACGACGACTCCTTCCTCCACCCCTACCCCTCCAAGAGGAGACAAGCCCTGCTGAAGGCTGCAGGGGTGAAGATCGATAAGGAGGAGAAGAGGAAGCTCCAGCAGCTGAGAGTGTCCAGGGAGGACTGTGGCTGTGACTGCCAGGGCTTCTGTGAGCCAGAGACCTGCGCCTGCAGCCTGGCAGGCATCAAGTGTCAGGTAAGACACTCACATATCACTTCTTCAACTTCAATGTTAACTGTAAATACTTTATATTCCTAACAGTATGAGCAGTGGTTAGTTGTCCACTGTTCTACATTATTCTGATCCCTCCGTGACAAAGCAGAACCTGATTTTTGAACGTCCTCTTCTCTCCCCAGATGGACCACTCGTCATTTCCCTGCGGCTGCACTAAGGATGGCTGCTGTAACCCGGAAGGGCGTATAGAGTTCAACTCCAGCCGGGTTCAGACCCACTACATCCACACCATCATGAAGCTAGAGCTGGAGAAGAGACTGGAGGAGACGTCTGGACCAGAGGAAGAGACCGCCCCAGCCCACAACCCCCTGTCCAACCTCCCTTCCATCCCAGACCGCCCCTCCTTCCACTTCAGCTCAGAGCTGGAGAAGAGACTGGAGGAGACGTCTGGACCAGAGGAAGAGGATCTGGGAGAGACCGCCCCAGCCCACAACCCCATGTCCGACCTCCCCTCCATCCCAGATGGCCCCTCCTTCCACTTCAGCTCAGAGCTGGCGGCGGTCGGGGAGAACAGCTGTAGCAGCGACATGACAGACTCCTCTGTCTCCTCGGGGGGGAGTGAGGACTCAGAGGAAGGGGCGGGTTTAGGCCGGGAGGACGATGTGGAGGAAAACGGACAGCGCCGCGTCCTCAGCGACAACGACGACTATAACGTAAATCACTACGTTGTTAATGACAACCGCTGTTGCCCCAAGCAATGGCTGCAGCAGCAGAAGCAGGCGTCGTCCATGACGACAACAGCCTGGATGTTGGCAGGGTTTAGCACGGCAGACTTCCCAGAGGAGAATGACAATCTAGAGGTGCGCACAGACAACCGGGCCATGGCCATATCACAACGGTTCGATGATAACGCTAACCAAGGCAACGGTCTGTTCCACCACCACAGCAGCTGCAGTTACTCTAACCCCCCATCCCCCTCCGTAGACTGCCCCAACCCCCCATCCCCCTCCGTAGACTGCCCCAACCCCCCATCCCCCTCCGTAGACTGCCCCAACCCCCCATCCCCCTCCGTAGACTGCCCCAACACCCCATCCCCCTCCGTAGACTGCCCCAACACCCCATCTCCCTCAGTAGACGGCACCGCTGCCAGCTACATGGACCTTAGCCTGTCCTCAGAGTCTGACCTGGAGTTCTTTGATGGTTTCTGTCTGGGTCCTTCCTCCCTCTACAACTCCCTAACAGAGTACCAACACATGGACACCTTCTTTCACTTCCAGTTGCCTAGTTACCCCAGCAGCCAATCACAGGCCTGCGACCCCGGGACCTGCCCCCTGGAGTCTCTGATTGGTCTGTCAGAATCTGACCCAGAACCCCCTGCAACGTTCACAGACAATCAGTTGTTGGAAGAAGCCGTCAGGGGTTAACTATCGGGACCTGAACCGCCAACTCTTTTCTGGACTATGTAGGGAATTAGGGGGGATGGGGGTCAGTGTAAACAGACTTCTGTTGGAAGAAGCTGTGATTTCTCTCTTGCCTTCCAAATGTTAGCAAAGCAGTTGGTAATTATCGCTATATGAAATGGCAGCTAACGTTTCACTTGGTAATTATCGCTATTTGAAATGGCAGCTAACGTTTCACTTGGTAATTATCGCTATATGAAATGGCAGCTAACGTTTCACTTGGTAATTATCGCTATATGAAATGGCAGCTAACGTTTCACTTGGTAATTATCGCTATGAAATGGCAGCTAACGTTTCACTTGGTAATTATCGCTATATGAAATGGCAGCTAACGTTTCACTTGGTAATTATCGCTATATGAAATGGCAGCTAACGTTTCACTTGATAATTATCGCTATATGAAATGGCAGCTAACGTTTCACTTGGTAATTATCGCTATATGAAATGGCAGCTAACGTTTCACTTGGTAATTATCGCTATATGAAATGGCAGCTAACGTTTCACTTGGTAATTATTGCTATATGAAATGGCAGCTAACATTTTATAAAAGTGAGATTAAAATAAGTCATTTTCTACTTTGTAAAATAATAGTGAAGACATCAAAACTCTGAAATAACACGTGTTGGGTTTTATATATCGCTAAATGTCAACCTCCGAAACTAAGAATCGTACAGCTGAGTATTAATGAATACTCTGAGAAACCAAAAATGCTATTCAAAACACCTATAACTTTTATCTATATATTATTATTATTTTAATGTATTTCTTTTATGATTGACTATTTATTTTCAGATGAAAAACCCACTAAAGCTGTGCTGAAGCAGCACTGTGATTTGATATTTATAACCTGGAAGTGCAATATGTGTCCCAAACCCTATTCCCTATATACTGTAGTACCCTAGGGGCTCTGGTGTAAAGTGGTGCACTATATAGAGAATAGGGTGCCATTTGGAACTGAATCCGTATTAGACATGGTCAGCAATATGGGATTATATAAAAGACCATTGGGAAAGTATTTAATATCTGTTCTCTTATTGGTTAAACAACATTTTGGTAACATTATTTTAGTAGTTTGATCTAATTTCTTACATGTTGGGCAATACGAGAGAGGTGGTGTTTACTCAGGAGGGCTATGGCCCAATCCCAAATCAATCCCTAAACCCTACGCCATTGTGGAGATCTGATTGGTAAAAACAATATAATGACACTTCCACCTAGCCTATCAGGGAGCTATTACCATATTGACTGCACCTGTCAAATCCAATCAGCTCTCCACACGTGTAGGGTTGAGGGGTCGATTCGGCCAACGTCTAGCCATCTCTACTAGGCCAACGTCTAGCCATCTCTACTAGGCCAACGTCTAGCCATCTCTACTAGGCCAACGTCTAGCCATCTCTACTAGGCCAACGTCTAGCCATCTCTACTAGGCCAACGTCTAGCCATCTCTACTAGGCCAACGTCTAGCCATCTCTACTAGGCCAACGTCTAGCCATCTCTACCAGGCCAACGTCTAGCCATCTCTACTAGGCCAACGTCTAGCCATCTCTACTAGGCCAACGTCTAGCCATCTCTACTAGGCCAACGTCTAGCCATCTCTACTAGGCCAACGTCTAGCCATCTCTACCAGGCCAACGTCTAGCCATCTCTACTAGGCCAACGTCTAGCCATCTCTACTAGGCCAACGTCTAGCCATCTCTACTAGGCCAACGTCTAGCCATCTCTACCAGGCCAACGTCTAGCCATCTCTACTAGGCCAACGTCTAGCCATCTCTACTAGGCCAACGTCTAGCCATCTCTACTAGGCCAACGTCTAGCCATCTCTACTAGGCCAACGTCTAGCCATCTCTACCAGGCCAACGTCTAGCCATCTCTACTAGGCCAACGTCTAGCCATCTCTACTAGGCCAACGTCTAGCCATCTCTACTAGGCCAACGTCTAGCCATCTCTACTAGGCCAACGTCTAGCCATCTCTACTAGGCCAACGTCTAGCCATCTCTACTAGGCCAACGTCTAGCCATCTCTACTAGGCCAACGTCTAGCCATCTCTACTAGGCCAACGTCTAGCCATCTCTACTAGGCCAACGTCTAGCCATCTCTACTAGGCCAACGTCTAGCCATCTCTACTAGGCCAACGTCTAGCCATCTCTACTAGGCCAACGTCTAGCCATCTCTACTAGGCCAACGTCTAGCCATCTCTACCAGGCCAACGTCTAGCCATCTCTACTAGGCCAACGTCTAGCCATCTCTACCAGGCCAACGTCTAGCCATCTCTACTAGGCCAACGTCTAGCCATCTCTACTAGGCCAACGTCTAGCCATCTCTACTAGGCCAACGTCTAGCCATCTCTACTAGGCCAACGTCTAGCCATCTCTACCAGGCCAACGTCTAGCCATCTCTACTAGGCCAACGTCTAGCCATCTCTACTAGGCCAACGTCTAGCCATCTCTACTAGGCCAACGTCTAGCCATCTCTACTAGGCCAACGTCTAGCCATCTCTACCAGGCCAACGTCTAGCCATCTCTACCAGGCCAACGTCTAGCCATCTCTACTAGGCCAACGTCTAGCCATCTCTACTAGGCCAACGTCTAGCCATCTCTACTAGGCCAACGTCTAGCCATCTCTACTAGGCCAACGTCTAGCCATCTCTACTAGGCCAACGTCTAGCCATCTCTACTAGGCCAACGTCTAGCCATCTCTACTAGGCCAACGTCTAGCCATCTCTACTAGGCCAACGTCTAGCCATCTCTACTAGGCCAACGTCTAGCCATCTCTACCAGGCCAACGTCTAGCCATCTCTACTAGGCCAACGTCTAGCCATCTCTACTAGGCCAACGTCTAGCCATCTCTACTAGGCCAACGTCTAGCCATCTCTACTAGGCCAACGTCTAGCCATCTCTACTAGGCCAACGTCTAGCCATCTCTACTAGGCCAACGTCTAGCCATCTCTACTAGGCCAACGTCTAGCCATCTCTACTAGGCCAGCAGCACAGTGCTTCTGTTTGAGCTGTACTGTATAACATTCCTATTTTAGAAATCAAATTATAGAGTACTGGGTCTTTCTGTAGATACTGCTATCTATAATGTTACCATAGAGAATCACTATTTTATAAATCATTTGTGTAGATTGAAAGAAAGAATTATAAATCTGTGTCACTGAAATTATTTTATTAAGAAAATGCAAATTGTGTATTTTTTTTGTTTTTTAATATTGAAACCTTTGTAATAGATAAATGTAGACGTATTTTGAAAGCTTTTGCTCCCCAGTATTTTCCATTGGACTATGAAATGCCACTAAAACAAAATGAATTAGAAAAATATCCATATGATCGTTGTGACTGAGACGACATGATATTTTTATGGGTAAAAAAACGTCATATATTTATGCAGAAAGACTCAGAAGTTGTGTGTTTACCTCCATTAAGTCCTCAAGCAGACCTTTTTGAACAAATGGCCTGGATGCTGAGATGAAGATACGGAACTAGTTGAGCTGATCCGTACTCTGTCTCTACAGCCAGCCCCGTTCACACCGTCTGTTTTACGATCTGATTTGGGGTATACTTTAAAACGCTGCATAATGTATTCTTCTGCTATCTGCCTTCATTTGCTTACGTTGACATCATCTCATTGAGAAAAAAAAAACCAAGGCCACCAACAGAACACATCTTCTCTGGTGTAAATGCATTAATCTAAGTAAAGACATGGCAACAATGGGTATTCATTACATTCTTGAATGGAGAGCAAACCAGAGCAGTTTGATTTTTCCCTTTCATTGTCCCTCTCTAACTGCCCGTTTTTAAAAAGCTGTTCATTTCATCCAAGTCCCTTTTTGACAGTTTGTCCCTTTTGAAAAAATTAAACTTTTTCTTAAATGCTTGACTTTGTTTGTTCATCTTGGTCTCTATTCCCATTTTGTTCTTCTTCTTTAGTGTTTGACCCCGTCAGATTTGTATACCTTCACCGTAGCTTGGCCTTTCTACTTACTAAATAAACTAAAGAAGTAACAATGAAATAACAATGTGGAGGCTATATACAGGGTGTTACGATACAGAGTCAATGTGGAGTCTATATACAGGGTGTTACGGTACAGAGTCAATGTGGAGGCTATATACAGGGGGTACCGGTACAGAGTCAATGTGGAGGCTATATACAGGGGGTACCGGTACAGAGTCAATGTGGAGGCTATATACAGGGGGTACCGGTACAGAGTCAATGTGGAGGCTATATACAGGGGGTACCGGTACAGAGTCAGTGTGGAGGCTATATACAGAGTGTTACGGTACAGAGTCAATGTGGAGGCTATATACAGGGTGTTACGGTACAGAGTCAATGTGGAGTCTATATACAGGGTGTTACGGTACAGAGTCAATGTGGAGGCTATATACAGGGTGTTACGGTACAGAGTCAATGTGGAGGCTATATACAGGGGGTACCGGTACAGAGTCAATGTGGAGGCTATATACAGGGGGTACCGGTACAGAGTCAATGTGGAGGCTATATACAGGGGGTACCGGTACAGAGTCAATGTGGAGGCTATATACAGGGGGTACCGGTACAGAGTCAATGTGGAAGGTTATATACAGGGGGGTACCGGTACAGAGTCAATGTGGAGGCTATATACAGGGTGTTACGGTACAGAGTCAATGTGGAGGCTATATACAGGGTGTTACGGTACAGAGTCAATGTGGAGGCTATATACAGGGGGTACCGGTACAGAGTCAATGTGGAGGCTATATACAGGGGGTGCCGGTATAGAGTCAATGTGGAGGCTATATACAGGGGGTACCGGTACAGAGTCAATGTGTGGAGGCTATATACAGGGTGTTACGGTACAGAGTCAATGTGGAGGCTATATACAGGGGTTACCGGTACAGAGTCAATGTGGAGGCTATATACAGGGTGTTACGGTACAGAGTCAATGTGGAGGCTCTATACAGGGTATTACGGTACAGAGTCAATGTGGAGGCTATATACAGGGTGTTGCGGTACAGAGTCAATGTGGAGTCTATATACAGGGTGTTACGGTACAGAGTCAATGTGGAGGCTATATACAGGGGGTATCGGTACAGAGTCAATGTGGAGGCTATATACAGGGGGTACCGGTACAGAGTCAATGTGGAGGCTATATACAGGGGGTACCAGTACAGAGTCAATGTGGAGGCTATATACAGGGGGTACCGGTACAGAGTCAATGTGGAGGCTATATACAGGGGGTACCGGTACAGAGTCAATGTGGAGGCTATATACAGGGGGGTACCGGTACAGAGTCAATGTGGAGGCTATATACAGGGGGTACCGGTACAGAGTCAATGTGGAGACTATATACAGGGGGTACCGGTACAGAGTCAATGTGGAGGCTATATACAGGGGGGTACCAGTACAGAGTCAATGTGGAGGCTATATACAGGGGGTACCGGTACAGAGTCAATGTGGAGACTATATACAGGGTATTACGGTACAGAGTCCGTGTGGAGGCTATATACAGGGTATTACGGTACAGAGTCAGTGTGGAGGCTATATGCAGGGTGTTACGGTACAGAGTCAATGTGGAGGCTATATACAGGGGGTACCGGTACAGAGTCAATGTGGAGGCTATATACAGGGTGTTACGGTACAGAGTCAATGTGGAGGCTATATACAGGGGGTACCGGTACAGAGTCAATGTGGAGGCTATATACAGGGGGTACCGGTATAGAGTCAATGTGGAGGCTATATACAGGGGGTACCGGTACAGAGTCAATGTGTGGAGGCTATATACAGGGTGTTACGGTACAGAGTCAATGTGGAGGCTCTATACAGGGTATTACGGTACAGAGTCAATGTGGAGGCTATATACAGGGTGTTACGGTACTATATAACTTTTTGAGGATCTGAGGACCCATGCCAAATCTTTTTAGTTTCCTGAGGGGGAATAGGTTTTGTCGTGCCCTCTTCACGACTGTCTTGGTGTGTTTGGACCATGATAGTTTGTTGAGAATGTGGACAACAAGGAACTTGAAACTCTCGAACCCCTACAGTACAGCCCCGTCAATGAGCTCTGCCCTCCTTTTCCTGTAGTTCACGATCATTTCCTTTGTCTTACTCACATTGAGGGAGAGGTTGTTGTCCTGGCACCACACTGCCAGGTCTCTGACCTCCTCCCTATAGGCTGTCTCATTGCTGTCGGTGATCAGTACCAGCGTTGTCAGCAAACTTAATGATGGTGTTGGAGTCGTGCCTGGCCGTGCAGTCATGAGTGAACAGGGAGTACAGGAGGGGACTGAGCACGCACCCCTGACGGGCCCCCTTGTTGAGGATCCACGTGTTTTGCCTACTCTTACCACCTAGGGGGGCCCGTCAGGAAGTCCAGGATACAGTTGCAGAGGGAGGTGTTTAGTCCCAGGGTCCTTAGCTTAGTGATGAGCTTTGAGGGGACAATGGTGTTGAGCGCTGAGCTGTAGTCAATGAATAGCATTCTCACGTAGGTGTTCCTCTTGTCCAGGTGGGAAAGGGCAGTGTGGAGTGCAATAGAGACTGCGTCATCTGTGGATCTGTTGGGGCGGTATGCAAATTGGAGTGGGTCTAGGGTTTCCGGGATGATGGTGTTGATGTGAGCCATGACCAGCCTTTCAAAACTTCATGGCTACAGACGTGAATTATCTGTAAGGTTCTTTAGACGAGCAGTGAATTCCAACACAGATTCAAACACAAAGACCAGGGAGGTTTTCTAATGCCTCGCAAAAAAGGGCACCTATTGGTAGATGGGAAAAATAAAATGGAATATCCCTTTGAGCATTGTAGCTCCACAATAGTAACCTAATTGACCGAGTGAAGAGAAGGAAGCCTGTACAGAATACAAATATTCCAAAACATGCATCCTGTTTGCAACAAGTCACTAAAGTTATTTTGCAAAAACTGTTTGTCCTGAATACAAAGGACGACTGTCCATTTGTTCAAGCATAGTGGTGGCTGCATCATGTTATGGGTATGCTTGTCATCGTTAAGGAATGGGGAGTTTAAAAAAAAGAAACTGAATGTAGCTAATCACAGGCAAAATCCTAGAGGAAAACCTGGTTCAGTCCGCTTTCCACCAGACACTGGGAGATGAATTCACCTTTCAGCAGGACAATAACCTAAAACACTAAACCTCTTAGAGATTTACCCAGAAAGACTCTCAGCCGTAATCGCTGCCAAATCTCCTTCTACAAATTGACTCAGGTGTGAATATTTATGTAAATTAGATATGAATTTCTGTTTTCACTTTATTATGGGGTATTGTGTGTAGATGGAAGAGAATATATATTTTTTAATCCATTCTGAATCCGGGCTATAACACAAAATGTGGAATAAGTTAAGGGCTATGAATACCTTCTGAAGGCCCAGTATGTGGAGGCGTGTGTCCACCGGGGAAACGTCTGAATCGACTTGCCTGTATGTTTTCTTTGTATTTTTTTTTTTTTAGAACCTTCTGGAATTTGTGTCTGGTTTATCGTCTCCACGGTGAAGACGAAGAGAGAGAGAGAAACCTAAGCATGACAACCACAACCAACAACAGACATGACTGATCCAGGCTGTGATATATGGCCCTGGCTTTGCCTTTGGCGTCTGGGAACATTCTTTGCTCAAGGATGTCGTGTCGTCTACTCTGTAACGACTCGAAACCCTGTAACCCGTTAAATTGGTTCACGTGTTGGAGAATAAAAGAATCGGTGTGTTTATGAATACAAACGGCATGACCACTTGTTTTGGTAGATATGTTGGATTCCTGTGGTTTATTCATCAGTTAAATGACCACTTGTTTTGGTAGATATGTTGGATTCCTGTGGTTTATTCATCAGTTAAATGACCACTTGTTTTGGTAGATATGTTGGATTCCTGTGGTTTATTCATCAGTTAAATGACCACTTGTTTTGGCAGATATGTTGGATTCCTGTGGTTTATTCATCAGTTAAATGACCACTTGTTTTGGTAGATATGTTGGATTCCTGTGGTTTATTCATCAGTTAAATGACCACTTGTTTTGGTAGATATGTTGGATTCCTGTGGTTTATTCATCAGTTAAATGACCACTTGTTTTGGTAGATATGTTGGATTCCTGTGGTTTATTCATCAGTTAAATGACCACTTGTTTTGGTAGATATGTTGGATTCCTGTGGTTTATTCATCAGTTAAATGACCACTTGTTTTGGTAGATATGTTGGATTCCTGTGGTTTATTCATCAGTTAAATGACCACTTGTTTTGGTAGATATGTTGGATTCCTGTGGTTTATTCATCAGTTAAATGACCACTTGTTTTGGTAGATATGTTGGATTCCTGTGGTTTATTCATCAGTTAAATGACCACTTGTTTTGGTAGATATGTTGGATTCCTGTGGTTTATTCATCAGTTAAATGACCACTTGTTTTGGTAGATATGTTGGATTCCTGT
This sequence comes from Salvelinus fontinalis, assembly GCF_029448725.1. Classification (NCBI taxonomy): domain Eukaryota; kingdom Metazoa; phylum Chordata; class Actinopteri; order Salmoniformes; family Salmonidae; genus Salvelinus; species Salvelinus fontinalis. The sequence goes on from NC_074671.1 coordinate 1,866,822, forward strand.
GGTTTATTCATCAGTTAAATGACCACTTGTTTTGGTAGATATGTTGGATTCCTGTGGTTTATTCATCAGTTAAATGACCACTTGTTTTGGTAGATATGTTGGATTCCTGTGGTTTATTCATCAGTTAAATGACCACTTGTTTTGGTAGATATGTTGGATTCCTGTGGTTTATTCATCAGTTAAATGACCACTTGTTTTGGTAGATATGTTGGATTCCTGTGGTTTATTCATCAGTTAAATGACCACTTGTTTTGGTAGATATGTTGGATTCCTGTGGTTTATTCATCAGTTAAATGACCACTTGTTTTGGTAGATATGTTGGATTCCTGTGGTTTATTCATCAGTTAAATGACCACTTGTTTTGGTAGATATGTTGGATTCCTGTGGTTTATTCATCAGTTAAATGACCACTTGTTTTGGTAGATATGTTGGATTCCTGTGGTTTATTCATCAGTTAAATGACCACTTGTTTTGGTAGATATGTTGGATTCCTGTGGTTTATTCATCAGTTAAATGACCACTTGTTTTGGTAGATATGTTGGATTCCTGTGGTTTATTCATCAGTTAAATGACCACTTGTTTTGGTAGATATGTTGGATTCCTGTGGTTTATTCATCAGTTAAATGACCACTTGTTTTGGTAGATATGTTGGATTTCTGTGGTTTATTCATCAGTTAAATGACCACTTGTTTTGGTAGATATGTTGGATTCCTGTGGTTTATTAATCAGTTAAATGACCACTTGTTTTGGTAGATATGTTGGATTCCTGTGGTTTATTAATCAGTTAAATGACCACTTGTTTTGGTAGATATGTTGGATTCCTGTGGTTTATTCATCAGTTAAATGACCACTTGTTTTGGTAGATATGTTGGATTCCTGTGGTTTATTCATCAGTTAAATGACCACTTGTTTTGGTAGATATGTTGGATTCCTGTGGTTTATTAATCAGTTAAATGACCACTTGTTTTGGTAGATATGTTGGATTCCTGTGGTTTATTCATCAGTTAAATGACCACTTGTTTTGGTAGATATGTTGGATTCCTGTGGTTTATTCATCAGTTAAATGACCACTTGTTTTGGTAGATATGTTGGATTCCTGTGGTTTATTAATCAGTTAAATGACCACTTGTTTTGGTAGATATGTTGGATTCCTGTGGTTTATTCATCAGTTAAATTACCACTTGTTTTGGTAGATATGTTGGATTCCTGTGGTTTATTCATCAGTTAAATGACCACTTGAAGACCAGTGTAACAGTACCGTCATTCCTTCACAGGTCATTAAAAACAGTTTACCAAGAGTGGCGTCCCTCTGTCGCTGTGAAACAGACGTGCTTACTATACAATAGTGACTACTGAATGGGGTTCTAGGAGATCGGTAGAGAATGTCTGATATATGCCTCAAGGAAAACACTGATTCTTAGAATAAAATCTGGATGGATAGATTCTAAATTGAGGACATTTCTTCACTCTTTGGTTTTGGAGAGAAGTGGAGCAATTAAATACAATACACAGAAGGAGAAGACTGACCACAGTGAGACTGTTACTACATGACCGTTAGGAAAGGACTGACAGGAGACCGTTAGGAAAGGACCCGACAGGAGACCGTTAGGAAAGGACCCGACAGGAGACCGTTAGGAAAGGACCCGACAGGAGACCGTTAGGAAAGGACCCGACAGGAGACCGTTAGGAAAGGACCCGACAGGAGACCGTTAGGAAAGGACCCGACAGGAGACCGTTAGGAAAGGACCCGACAGGAGACCGTTAGGAAAGGACCCGACAGGAGACCGTTAGGAAAGGACCCGACAGGAGACCGTTAGGAAAGGACCCGACAGGAGACCGTTAGGAAAGGACCCGACAGGAGACCGTTAGGAAAGGACCCGACAGGAGACCGTTAGGAAAGGACCCGACAGGAGACCGTTAGGAAAGGACCCGACAGGGGACCGTTAGGAAAGGACCCGACAGGAGACCGTTAGGAAAGGACCCGACAGGAGACCGTTAGGAAAGGACCCGACAGGAGACCGTTAGGAAAGGACCCGACAGGAGACCGTTAGGAAAGGACCCGACAGGAGACCGTTAGGAAAGGACCCGACAGGAGACCGTTAGGAAAGGACCCGACAGGAGACCGTTAGGAAAGGACCCGACAGGAGACCGTTAGGAAAGGACCCGACAGGAGACCGTTAGGAAAGGACCCGACAGGAGACCGTTAGGAAAGGACCCGACAGGAGACCGTTAGGAAAGGACCCGACAGGAGACCGTTAGGAAAGGACCCGACAGGAGACCGTTAGGAAAGGACCCGACAGGAGACCGTTAGGAAAGGACCTGACAGGAGACCGTTAGGAAAGGACCCGACAGGAGACCGTTAGGACAGGAGACCGTTAGGAAAGGACCCGACAGGAGACCGTTAGGAAAGGACCCGACAGGAGACCGTTAGGAAAGGACCCGACAGGAGACCGTTAGGAAAGGACCCGACAGGAGACCGTTAGGAAAGGACCCGACAGGAGACCGTTAGGAAAGGACCCGACAGGAGACCGTTAGGAAAGGACCCGACAGGAGACCGTTAGGAAAGGACCTGACAGGAGACCGTTAGGAAAGGACCCGACAGGAGACCGTTAGGAAAGGACCTGACAGGAGACCGTTAGGAAAGGACCCGACAGGAGACCGTTAGGAAAGGACCCGACAGGAGACCGTTAGGAAAGGACCCGACAGGAGACCGTTAGGAAAGGACCCGACAGGAGACCGTTAGGAAATACCATTGGTTGGTGGATATAAAGTTTAACATCTTTGATATGCTGATGAAGAATATGTTCCAGGATATAATCACTGCCACTTGAGGTTAGCATAGAGCTAACACGTGCCATGTTATCTGATGGGACCAGCTACAATTTAGCATTTTGTCACTTGCAAGTAAATCAACGATTTAAATTTACTGATTCACATTTTGAAACTGTTTACACATTTTAACGGTTGCTCATCTCTGCAAGTATGCGCCCATAGTGCTTAGGAATGTGTTCCCAGCCACGTCCATGTGTTGTGCCTAGCATCATGTCCTCCCACCTCCCACCGCCAGCCTGTCGTAGGGGAGGCACAGATCACTGAGAGACACACACAGTCAGAACCACAACACTGAATCAATACCACAGTTACATATCAGTCTGATAAACAGCATAGGGCCACTGAAGCACAGACTGCAAACCTTTAGCGATCGACACACCAACCTTTAGAATTCATTCTTTATTATTTAAAAAATTTATTCTGATATGAATGCAATCATAAGGCCTTTAAAGAACCCAATAAATATACCTATTATATATATGAAATAAATATATGTTTCAATAGTGGAAGACCCATCTGTGCAAGTGGTTCTGCATTGGGAAAGTATTCAGACCCCTTGCCCTTTTCCACATTTTGTTACATTACAGCCTTATTATAAAATGAATGAAATAATTTTTTCTCCTCATCAATCTACATACAATACCACATAATGACAAAGTGAAAACAGTTTTTTTTTTTTTAAATGTTTGCAATTTTATTAAAAATAAAAAACAAATACCTTATTTACATTAGTAATCAGTCCCTTTTGCTATGAGACTCTAAACTGAGAAGTCTAATAGCAGGAGCATCCTGTCTCCATTGATCATCGCTGAGGTGTTTCTTGGAGTCCACCTGTGATAAATTCAATTGATTGGACATGATTTGGAAAGGCACACACCTGTCTATAGAAGGTCCCACAGTTGACAGTGCATGTCAGAACAAAAACCAAACCATGAGATCGAAGGAATTCTCCGTAGAGCTCCGAGACAGGATTGCGTCGAGGCACAGATCTGGGGAAGGGTACCAAAACATTTCTGCAGCGTTGAAGGTCCCCAAGAACACAGTGGCCTCCATCAGTCTTAAATTGAAGAAGTTTGGAACCATTAAGAGTCTTCCTAGAGCTGCCGCCCGGCCAAACTGAGCAATCGGGGGAGAAGGGTCTTGGTCAGGGAGGTGACCAAGAACCCGATGGTCACTCTGACAGAGCTCCAGAGTTCCTCTGTGGAGATGGGAGAACCTTCCAGAAGGACAACCATCTCTGCAGCACTCCACCAATCAGGCCTTTATGGTAGAGTGGCCAGACGGAAGTCACTCCTCAGTAAAAGGCACTTGGAGTTTGCCAAAAGACACCCAAAGGACTCTCAGACCATGAGAAACAAGATTCTCTGGTCTGATGAAACTAAGATTAAACTCTTTGGCCTGAATGCCAAGTGTCACGTCTGGAGGAAACTTGGCACCATCCCTACGGTGAAGCATGGTGGTGGCAGCATCATGGTGAGGGGATGTTTTTAAGCAATAGGAAAACGACCCTAAGCACACAGCCAAGTCAACGCAGGAGTGGCTTTGGGACAAGTCTCTGAATGTCCTTGAGCGGCCCAGCCAGAGCCTGGACATGAACCCGATCAAACATCTCTGGAGAGACCTGAAAATAGCTGTGCAGCGACGCTCCCCATCCAACCTGACAGAGCTTGAGAGGATCTGCAGAGAAGAATGGGAGAAACTCCCCAAATACAGGTGTGCCAAGCTTGTAGCGTCATACCCAAGAAGACTCAAGGCTGTAATCGCTGCCAAAGGTGCTTCAACAAAGTACTGAGTAAAGGGTCTGAATACTTATGTAAATGTTTATTTTATTTTAAAAATTCTACAAATCTGTTTTTGCTTTGTCATTATGGCGTAGTGTGTGTAGATTGATGAGGAAAAAAAACAAACGTAATCCATTTTAGAATAATGTTGAAACGTAACAAAGTGTGGAAAAAAGTCAAAGGGTCTGAATACTTTCCTAAAGCACTGTATAAACATTCAAACAGAGAATTTTACATTACAGAACACGTTAAAATGTTTTAAAATTCCAACGGAGAAAAAAAAAACCTATGAATAAAAGTAGCCGTAGTATTTGCACATCTCAAGAGCAGTATACCTAGAACAAAGCATTTGTTTTGATAAAGACAAAGTTCCCCAGAGTTCCTTGGAGCGAGTGCCACGTCCGTACATTCCAGGTCTCTAGTGGTCAGAGACATGGAGGGTTTAATCCCAGGCCTCAGGGTCGGAGAGCAGAGCGGGCCCTCTCTAGCACCTCTGTCTGTATCAGAGGGTAGTCTGGGTGCTCTGTGAGGACCTGAGTGGGAACAGGCAGCTCAGGGAAAACACTCTCTCACTACACTGCTACTTAAATCAATCATCGTCTTCCTCTAAACTAAACCACTCCACTAAGTCCTTTCCAATATTTCCAGTAGTGGATAGCCTGGTTCCAGATCTGTGTGTGCTGTCTTGCAGATCTGGGACCAGGCTACAGTAGTAATATCATCCACGGTACAGACCTTGTGACAAACCTCGATGGCCTCGTTGTACTGCTTGAACTTCAGGTAGTTGAAGGCCAGTCTGAAACCTGAACGGAAGGGACACAACCAATAACATTACAGACCTTTAAAAAGGTTTAGGTCACTTCTCCATTTCCTGGTTGCAAAAATTATAATAGTTCACCTAATTTCAGTTTGTGACAAAACAAGCAAGTACAGTCTAGATAATCATTGTGCCATCGAAACTGCTGTGAAACATATTTTTCAGAACCAAAAAGAATGTATTTTCAGCTGTTTGAAGTTGGTGTGCAAAACCGAAAGTAAAAGATACAAAAACGGAACGCATAGAAATAGCCCACATAGAACAGATCTACAGATTATTAGACTGGTTTCCAATGAGAATGACAGATCTATAACGTAAATGTCTATGTGAATTTAGTCGGGTCGCCCAAAAAGTGACGTACTGCAGCTTTAAGGGTGTCCACAGACTCACCCATGCTGGGGTTGACTCTGTTCGTGTAGAGCCAGGCGTGACCGTAGAACACTGATGCATCATGGTACGACTGTTCCTTCTCCCTGATGTAGCCCATGTACTCATACGCTCTGCTGCACGACTAGAAACAGAATTACATACTCACTAATACACTACTGTACACACTAATACACTACTGTACTCATTAATACACTACTGTACACACTAATACACTACTGTACACACTAATACACTACTGTACACACTAATACACTACTGTCTACACACTAATACACTACTGTACTCATTAATACACTACTGTACACACTAATACACTACTGTACTCATTAATACACTACTGTACACACTAATACACTACTGTACACACTAATACACTACTGTCTACACACTAATACACTACTGTCTACACATTAATACACTACTGTACACACTAATACACTACTGTCTACACACTAATACACTACTGTACACACTAATAAACTACTGTCTACACACTAATACACTACTGTCTACACACTAATACACTACTGTCTACACACTAATACACTACTGTACACACTAATACACTACTGTACACACTAATACACTACTGTCTACACACTAATAAACTACTGTCTACTCACTAATACACTACTGTCTACACACGAATACACTACTGACTACTCACTAATACACTACTGTACACACTAATACACTACTGTACTCACTAATACACTACTGACTACTCACTAATACACTACTGTACTCACTAATACACTACTGACTACTCACTAATACACTACTGTACACACTAATACACTACTGTACACACTAATACACTACTGTACACACTAATACACTACTGACTACTCACTAATACACTACTGTACACACTAATACACTACTGTACACACTAATACACTACTGTACACACTAATACACTACTGACTACTCACTAATACACTACTGTACACACTAATACACTACTGTCTACTCACTAATACACTACTGTACACACTAATACACTACTGTCTACTCACTAATACACTACTGTACACACTAATACACTACTGTCTACTCACTAATACACTACTGTCTACTCACTAATACACTACTGTACTCACTAATACACTACTGTACTCACTAATACACTACTGTCTACACACTAATACACTACTGTACTCACTAATACACTACTGTACTCACTAATACACTACTGTCTACACACTAATACACTACTGTACACACTAATACACTACTATACACACTAATACACTACTGACTACTCACTAATACACTACTGTACAAACTAATACACTACTGTCTACACACTAATACACTACTGTCTACACACTAATACACTACTGTACACACTAATACACTACTGTGCTCACTAATACACTACTGTACACACTAATACACTACTGTCTACACACTAATAACCTACTGTACACACTAATACACTACTGTACTCACTAATACACTACTGTCTTCACACTAATACACTACTGTACACACTAATACACTACTGTCTACACACTAATACACTACTGTCTACACACTAATAACCTACTGTACACACTAATACACTACTGTACTCACTAATACACTATTGTACTCACTAATACACTACTGTCTACTCACTAATACACTACTGTACAAACTAATACACTACTGTCTACACACTAATACACTACTGTACACACTAATACACTACTGTGCTCACTAATACACTACTGTCTACACACTAATACACTACTGTACACACTAATACACTACTGTCTACTCACTAATACACTACTGTCTACTCACTAATACACTACTGTCTACTCACTAATACACTACTATATACACTAATGCACTACTGTACACACTAATACACTACTGTCTACACACTAATACACTACTGTACTCATTAATACACTACTGTACACACTAATACACTACTGTACTCATTAATACACTACTGTACACACTAATACACTACTGTACACACTAATACACTACTGTCTACACACTAATACACTACTGTCTACACATTAATACACTACTGTACACACTAATACACTACTGTCTACACACTAATACACTACTGTACACACTAATAAACTACTGTCTACACACTAATACACTACTGTCTACACACTAATACACTACTGTCTACACACTAATACACTACTGTACACACTAATACACTACTGTACACACTAATACACTACTGTCTACACACTAATAAACTACTGTCTACTCACTAATACACTACTGTCTACACACGAATACACTACTGACTACTCACTAATACACTACTGTACACACTAATACACTACTGTACTCACTAATACACTACTGACTACTCACTAATACACTACTGTACTCACTAATACACTACTGACTACTCACTAATACACTACTGTACACACTAATACACTACTGTACACACTAATACACTACTGTACACACTAATACACTACTGACTACTCACTAATACACTACTGTACACACTAATACACTACTGTACACACTAATACACTACTGTACACACTAATACACTACTGACTACTCACTAATACACTACTGTACACACTAATACACTACTGTCTACTCACTAATACACTACTGTACACACTAATACACTACTGTCTACTCACTAATACACTACTGTACACACTAATACACTACTGTCTACTCACTAATACACTACTGTCTACTCACTAATACACTACTGTACTCACTAATACACTACTGTACTCACTAATACACTACTGTCTACACACTAATACACTACTGTACTCACTAATACACTACTGTCTACACACTAATACACTACTGTACACACTAATACACTACTATACACACTAATACACTACTGACTACTCACTAATACACTACTGTACAAACTAATACACTACTGTCTACACACTAATACACTACTGTACACACTAATACACTACTGTACACACTAATACACTACTGTGCTCACTAATACACTACTGTACACACTAATACACTACTGTCTACACACTAATAACCTACTGTACACACTAATACACTACTGTACTCACTAATACACTACTGTCTTCACACTAATACACTACTGTACACACTAATACACTACTGTCTACACACTAATACACTACTGTCTACACACTAATAACCTACTGTACACACTAATACACTACTGTACTCACTAATACACTATTGTACTCACTAATACACTACTGTCTACTCACTAATACACTACTGTACAAACTAATACACTACTGTCTACACACTAATACACTACTGTACACACTAATACACTACTGTGCTCACTAATACACTACTGTCTACACACTAATACACTACTGTACACACTAATACACTACTGTCTACTCACTAATACACTACTGTCTACTCACTAATACACTACTGTCTACTCACTAATACACTACTATATACACTAATGCACTACTGTACACACTAATACACTACTGTCTACTCACTAATACACTACTGTACTCACTAATACACTACTGTCTACTCACTAATACACTACTGTACACACTAATACACTACTGTCTACTCACTAATACACTACTGTACACACTAATACACTACTGTCTACACACTAATACACTACTGTACTCACTAATACACTACTGTACTCACTAATACACTACTGTCTACACAATAAAATACACTACTGTACACACTAATACACTACTGTCTACACACTAATACACTACTGTCTACTCACTAATGCACTACTGTCTACACACTAATACACTACTGTACACACTAATACACTACTGTCTACACACTAATACACTACTGTCTACACACTAATACACTACTGTACTCACTAATACACTACTGTCTACACACTAATACACTACTGTACTCACTAATACACTACTGACTACTCACTAATACACTACTGTACTCACTAATACACTACTGTACACACTAATACACTACTGTACTCACTAATACACTACTGTCTACACACTAATACACTACTATACACACTAATAAACTACTGTACACACTAATACACTACTGACTACACACTAATACACTACTGACTACACACTAATACACTACTGACTACACACTAATACACTACTGACTACACACTAATACACTACTGACTACACACTAATACACTACTGTCTACTCACTAATACACTACTGTACACACTAATACACTACTGTACACACTAATACAGTACTGCACACACTAATACACTACTGTCTACACATTAATACCCTACTGTACACACACTAATACACTACTGTCTACACACTAATACACTACTGTCTACACACTAATACACTACTGTACACACTAATACACTACTGTAGACACTAATACACTACTGTACACACTAATACACTACTGTCTACACACTAATACACTACTGTCTACACACTAATACACTACTGTACAAACTAATAAACTACTGTCTACACACTAATACACTACTGTCTACACACTAATACACTACTGTACACACTAATACACTACTGTGCTCACTAATACACTACTGTACACACTAATACACTACTGTCTACACACTAATACACTACTGTACACACTAATACACTACTGTACACACTAATACACTACTGTGCTCACTAATACACTACTGTCTACACACTAATACACTACTGTACACACTAATACACTACTGTCTACTCACTAATACACTACTGTCTATACACTAATACACTACTGTCTATACACTAATACACTACTGTACACACTAATACACTACTGTACACACTAATACACTACTGTGCTCACTAATACACTACTGTACACACTAATACACTACTGTCTACACACTAATACACTACTGTACACACTAATACACTACTGTACACACTAATACACTACTGTGCTCACTAATACACTACTGTCTACACACTAATACACTACTGTACACACTAATACACTACTGTACTCACTAATACACTACTGTCTACACACTAATACACTACTGTCTACACACTAATACACTACTGTATACACACTAATACACTACTGTACACACTAATACACTACTGTACACACTAATACACTACTGTACACACTAATACACTACTGTCTACACACTAATACACTACTGTCTAAACACTAATACACTACTGTACACACTAATACACTACTGTCTACACACTAATGCACTACTGTCTACACACTAATACACTACTGTCTACACACCAATACACTACTGTCTACACACTAATACACTACTGTACACACTAATACACTACTGTACACACTAATACAATACTGTCTACACACTAATACACAACTGTCTACACACTAATACACTACTGTCTACACACTAATACACTACTGTCTACACACTAATACACTACTGTACACACTAATACACTACTGTACACACTAATACACTACTGTACACACTAATACACTACTGTCTACTCACTAATACACTACTGTCTACACACTAATACGCTACTGTCTACACACTAATACACTACTGTCTACACACTAATACACTACTGTACACACTAATACACTACTGTCTATACACTAATACACTACTGTCTACTCACAAATGCACTACTGTCTACTCACTAATACACTACTGTCTACAAACTAATACAATACTGTACACACTAATACACTACTGTCTATACACTAATAACCTACTGTACACACGAATACACTACTGTACTCACTAATACACTACTGTCTACTCACTAATACACTACTGTCTACTCACTAATACACTACTGTCTACACACTAATACACTACTGTGCTCACTAATACACTACTGTACACACTAATACACTACTGTGCTCACTAATACACTACTGTACTCACTAATACACTACTGTCTACTCACTAATACACTACTGTCTACACACTAATACACTACTGTCTACTTACTAATACACTACTGTCTACTCACTAATGCACTACTGTACACACTAATACACTACTGTCTACACACTAATACACTACTATACACACTAATAAACTACATTACACACTAATACACTACTGTACACACTATAATACTACTGTACACACTAATACACTACTGACTACACACTAATACACTACTGACTACACACTAATACACTACTGACTACACACTAATACACTACTGTCTACTCACTAATACACTACTGTACACACTAATACACTACTGTACACACTAATACACTACTGTACAAACTAATACAGTACTGCACACACTAATACACTACTGTCTACACACTAATACACTATTGTACACATTAATACCCTACTGTACACACACTAATACACTACTGTCTACACAATAATACACTACTGTCTACACACTAATACACTACTGTACACACTAATACACTACTGTAGACACTAATACACTACTGTACACACTAATCCACTACTGTCTACACACTAATACACTACTGTACACACTAATACACTACTGTCTACACACTAATACACTACTGTACACACTAATACACTACTGTACACACTAATAAACTACTGTCTACACACTAATACACTACTGTCTACACACGAATACACTACTGTCTACACACTAATACACTACTGTCTACTCACTAATACACTACTGTCTACACACTAATACACTACTGTACACACTAATACACTACTGTACTCACTAATACACTACTGTCTACACACTAATACACTACTGTCTACACACTAATACACTACTGTCTACACACTAATACACTACTGTCTACACACTAATACACTACTGTACACACTAATACACTACTGTACACACTAATACACTACTGTACACACTAATACAGTACTGTCTACACACTAATACACTACTGTCTAAACACTAATACACTACTGTACACACTAATACACTACTGTACACACTAATACAATACTGTCTACACACTAATACACAACTGTCTACACACTAATACACTACTGTCTACACACCAATACACTACTGTACACACTAATACACTACTGTACACACTAATACAGTACTGTCTACACACTAATACACTACTGTCTAAACACTAATACACTACTGTACACACTAATACACAACTGTCTACACACTAATACAATACTGTCTACACACTAATACACTACTGTCTACACACTAATACACTACTGTCTACACACTAATACACTACTGTACACACTAATACACTACTGTACACACTAATACAATACTGTCTACACACTAATACACAACTGTCTACACACTAATACACTACTGTCTACACACTAATACACTACTGTCTACACACTAATACACTACTGTCTACTCACTAATACACTACTGTACACACTAATACACTACTGTCTACACACTAATACACTACTGTCTACACACTAATACAGTACTGTCTACTCACTAATACACTACTGTACACACTAATACACTACTGTCTACACACTAATACACTACTGTACACACTAATACACTACTGTCTACACACTAATATACTACTGTCTAAACACTAATACACTACTGTACACACTAATACACTACTGTCTACTCACTAATACACTACTGTACACATTAATACACTACTGTCTACTCACTAATACACTACTGTACACACTAATACACTACTGTACACACTAATACACTACTGTCTACATACTAATACACTACTGTCTACACACTAACACACTACTGTACACACTAATACACTACTGTACACACTAATACACTACCGTCTACACACTAATACACTACTGTACACACTACTACACTACTGTCTACTCACTAATACACTACTGTCTACTCACTAATACACTACTGTACACACTACTACACTACTGTCTACACACTACTACACTACTGTCTACTCACTAATACACTACTGTACACATTAATACACTACTGTC